>NW_010285784.1:0-2461 GCF_000690775.1 Eurypyga helias
TATTAGAGAGAGATAAAATTTAAGCTATTTTGGTGGCCTAACTGCTGTCTGATTTGATGGGATGACCATATGTCACAAAATTTAAGTCAGGTTCGAATGAACGAGTGACACTCAGAAAACCTACTGCTGTAATCCTATGAGCTGTATACGTGAACATCTGTTTCAAGAACAAATACTTATCACCAAGTTAGCTGCATTTTCTTTTCTAGTAGCCAGAGTAGCTGCTATCCCATACATCCATACAGAGTCCATTCTTCTGAACTAAGACCTTGCTGCTGTAATATCTGAGCATTTCAAAGCCTTCAGTTCCTCTGTCTTCCCAGCAAACTCAAAACCTTTGGGAAATCGCATTGTCTAGGATCAACTAGAAAATGGAACTCCCTATCCATGGGAAAATAACTAAGAAAAATTTTGTTAACCACATTCAATTCCAAATCAATGCTGAGATAAAAGTGTTTTTTTGTTTGTTTTGTTGGAGTTTTTTTTGCTATTTCTTGGTTTTGGAAGAAAATAATCCAAAAAATGGCAGCTTCATGAGAATCAATACAGACTTTTTCTCACTAGTCTTCTGAGAACATCCCCAGAAGACTTGCTGGGTGGGCAATAACAGAGACACATACTCAATTGAAAAGACAACTTCTGGATTCACTGAATATTTAAAGTTTTCAGCAAAGAAAAACAAAAGCATTCTCTGTTCCACAAGGAAAAACAAAACTCATTCCCACTCCAAACTAACAACCACCCTGCTGTGGCACTGGGGCAGAAAGAGGAGAAAGTCCACATTTACAGAGGCACTCCTTAGGTCTGGATCACCTAATTTTGAGCCTCTGGGAGTAAGCCTTGCAATTCAAATGCTGACTTTAACATTTACCTTTCTTATAATCCAATTTTTAGAGTCAGCACACAAGATGCAATTCACAGCTCCATCCACCAATAGAAAACATGGAGGAAAAACACGCCTGAAGTGCCAGCCCTTTCTTCTTGACTTTGGCCTTGAATTCCAGCCCTGATGGAGCTGCTGTTATAAAACTCTGATTCAACACCGGAAAGTCACTCCTGGCCTTCTGCTCTGCAGTCATATATTTGAGAAGCAATAAGTAAATCACAGCTTTTCTCTGGCAAGGGTGGGAGTAAAGGGTGGGCCTCTGAACACACTTTACACAGTGATTTTCATGGAAAACATGGAACAGTTCCCTGGGAATTCAGACTTTGATTTTCACTGGAGCATCCATGTGAGCATCCAGCAGCGAGCCATGAGACAGACTTATTTGTGTTCACCCCTCTTCCGGCCCTGGAGCCCCCACTGCCTTACACACAGAGCAGGACAGCACGCTTTCCTCAGATGGCCACGGGAACAGCAAAACCAACAGAGAAATGGTGCGGAAACGCACAGCCGTACAATTTAGCCCTAAATTAGAACTGACGGCAAACACCACTGGCCGGTCCCCCCTGATGTGCGCTGCAGGCGGAGATTCCCCAAGACTACTTCTTTCCTTTTTCACTGTCACTTTGGTCTCCCTCAAGACAACCTGAGATCTCTTAGATGTTACTCCTAGACTTTGAGGGGTTTTTGGTAATTCACTTTCAACCACTACACTGAATTTACATGAGAACGTATTACTGCTTCACTTAATGTGTTTTTCTGGTTTGCAGCTGCATGTTTTCAACTTTTTTTTTTTTTTGCCTCCAAAAGGACCCCACGGTGGCAAATCCAATCAAGCTTCAGTACTGCAATCAAGCTTTATTGCTGTTGCGATTCCAGTTTGTTCCCAGGTGCAAAGCCGTTACTGCATCCTCTTTCTAACACTGCACTGCAAGATTTTCTTCTGATCATTAAGAGCAGAGTGATTTGATTTGTCCCTTTGCTAATACCATATGAATGGGAGAACCCCGGGAGCTCCTGCTCCTCCATTAAGCTTCTTAAACATCACACGAATCTGCGTAATTCGCTTGTTCATTGTTTGGAAAAGCAGAAAAATTTCACCTTCATTTTAACATTTTCTGTTAGAGCCTTGTGACTTATTAGAACTGCTGGTACTGGGCAGACAGCTATGAATGTCAAACCAGCTTCCCCTCTGCGTATCTGCTGCCCACTAAGAAACCTGTCAGCTAATTTGATACATATATTCATGGGTTCAGATTAGTCCTTAACGCAAGGCTAACGCGCTACACTCGCAGCTGCAAAGGCAGAAAGGTAGAGGAGTTCACGGCTGTTCTGTCTTGTATTTCTTCCCCTTCGCCAGACTGACACAATTAAATGCCTTTGATGTGAAGAGAGCGCTCAGATCCAGCCCAGACCCAGAACGCTGCCCACCCCTGCCCCCTCTGCCAGACAAGGCTGCAGGAAAATGCAGAACCTCGAGGACTGAGTTTTGTGCAACTAAAGCGAAAAGGCCCGGTAACAACCCTGGCTCCTCGTGTTTGTCCTGTAAACATGCAGGTAGGTGAGAGTGACAGGCAC
>NW_010285785.1:0-2462 GCF_000690775.1 Eurypyga helias
CCTGGCTGAACCCAGCACAATCATTCTCCAGCAAAGGAAACAGTTAATCTAGCATTTGATGTAAAAATCTTAGTACATGGGGTTTTTGGGTTTTTTTCTTCAGATTTCACCATAAGTGGAGAGCTAAGCATTAAACCCCACAATACACATTTCTATTCCTATCTAACTTTTAAATAAATTAGTTAAGCGATGATGGCTTTTCACTTGAAAATGCTTCAGTAGTGCTATACTAATTATTAAATACATGTAATTATTGAGCATTCCGTCCATCAATATTGATGTTGAATTTATGTTAAGAAAATATTGCCAGCTTATGCCTTGTGTTTCATAAGCAAGCGCGTTGACACTTGCTTCAGGATGCTTGTTTTGCAGTCTGTGGCTGAAGGCCAGGTATAAATAAATTAATCAGGTTATTAACTTAGCCCACACTATGAATTACAACTCTGCACACAGCGAGCAGAACATCTGAAACTTGCCCTTCTGACCAGCAGAACGACTAGAGATTTGGCACAGACATTCAGAGGCAAGGGTACACTTTCCAAGAGCTTTGAAAGTCAGCCAGCCCAAAGCATATGCCTGAATCCAGTCAAGTCAAAATATTTTATCAGAAGCCCATCAGCAAAGGCCTTCACCCCCTTCGCTGACCTTTACCCCTTAGATGGAAACTGTCTCCAATGACTGATCTCTCCAGTCCGTAAGAAGAACCATAACTGACTGTGACTATTGTTGTATAATTAATGAAAGTATCATCTGGTGTGTCAGATGCTTTTGATGAAGGTAAAGTTAAGGGGGGAAATTCTGAGCAATTATGCATTGTCAAAACATAATGAACATGTTTGAAAAGCAGGGCTGAAAACAAGCTGCTCCAAACAGGCCTGCCAAAAGAGTCAAAAGCTTAGTATGAATTAATCACATTTTGCATCTCACCAGCAAGACCAGCACATGGACTCACTCAGCCTGTTGCTGTGGGCTTGGTATTAGCACCAGACCAAAAGCTGGAAGAAGATGGAGTCTGGTGCTGGGATTTTCTCATCAGTAGACAAAATGCAACAAGTGAGCTGAATTAAACACAAAAACAGTCATGATAAACCACCACCTATTCATCAGGTGGAGACGACATAATATGGAGAAAAGCTGCGAAGTACAGAGTGTTTCTTCTCAGCGTTTGGTCACTGGCCAACATGCAAGGGGACTTTTAGCCGTAGGGTCTTTCACATCCCCTCACTTCCTTCCTTGCTATAGGGTGAGTGCTGGGAAGCAGTCACGGCACATAAAGGTGCTCAGAGCAGAGCTCACCACTTTCTGTGCCAGTGTAAAGGGAAGTTACAATCTGCTCCACACTCTGGAGGTATTTATTTGCAAAGATGGGCAGGAGCTAAAACTGGAGCATCTCATGGAGTCTAGGGAGCATTAAAGTGTGAGGGAAGACAAAAAGGCTGTGAAGCATAATGGAACACTATTACAGAATACTGCTGCTTATTTTGGGTTCTCTTTCTTTGTGAAAGTTCTGAAAGACTTCACGCTGTGTGCTAGTCAGAATCGCAGGGCCTTGAAAGTCCGAATTACAACAGAGCCAAAACACAAGCTCAGTGGTTTTAAATGATAACTTGCAATTAGTTTGAAACTGACGTAGGTTAGACTTCAGCTTTAAGTATTTGTCATACACAAGCAAATACATAAGTGATTTACTGTAGTATTCTTTTATGATATAGTGCAGTAGTTGTGCATAGCACTTTGATATATTAAGTGAACATTTCTTGCCTTATAATTTCATGCTGAAAAATGAAATATGTGGGTATATAAATAAATATATGTATGCATATACTTTTAAATATATAGATTCCAGTGCTGACGGCGCAGAAGTAATGAAGTTGGTTTCCCACCTGCTTGAAACAGCTGTCAGCTTTGGCTGTGTGAAAAATCAAGAAGAATGCTGAAAAAATCAGAGACAAATCAATGACAAACTGAAACCTACACCAGGGAAAGCAAATATGCCAGCAGAAAAAAATAGTTTCTGAATTCTTGTGAATGAGTTGCTAAGTACAACCTTAGTCAATTAACAAGCCATTCTTCTGTTCCACAACAGATAGTTCAGCCTGGTCACAGCTTGCCTTCAGCCTCACATTACGGCACAGTCTGTTTCCCAAGACAGTGCACGTGCAAACAGGCGTGTGTTCTACCAGCTGCCTTCACTAAATGAATACAAATAGACAAAGACACTGAAAAGGCCAGGGGAACCTGATCAGAATGTAATAGCTTAGGTCAGGTAACTTTCAAGTTTTCCTTCCAACAGGCAGTACAGGAAATGTATGTATTCCCTGACAAGAAAATTGCCTTTGATGGCTGAAATACACTCTTGTGTGTTCTGATTCAGCATCCATTTCCATGTCTTGCAGGCTTGGTTGATTACCTCCTAGCTGGACTCTTTAAGTGTCATGGTTTAGCCCTAGTCAGCAACTAAG
>NW_010285786.1:0-2463 GCF_000690775.1 Eurypyga helias
GTTACAGTACCTCCCCTCGCACACTGCACGTGCGTTTTTCCACGTTGTTGGCGAAGGCAAACCCCGCTAATCCCCTCCCCTGCAAACGGCGTTGCACAGGGGCGTTTATGTGCAACTGGTGCGAGCTCAGGCTCCTCCCTGACGCGGGAACACGCTGGCCCTGGGAGACACCCTGCCTGCCTTTGCCCTCTTTCCCGGGGGGAATTCATCAGCCACAATCCCTTGGCTGAGGTGGGGAACACAGGAGCAGGAATACACCCCACCAGGGCTCTGCCAGCCACTCAGTGCAGGCCAAATTTACAGCCCTAAGCCAGGAGACACGTAACTTCTAAACCCCATACGAGTGGGGTAAGATGCCCCACAGCCCTTTATCAAGAGATGGAGAAGCGGAGACGCTTCTGGACATGCTCCACAGCAGTTTTCTTCCTCATGGCCCACAGCTGGAGAGAGCTCAGGGTGCAGGGATGAAATACCCGCTGCCCGGACAAGCCCGGAGTACACCAGCTGGCGGCATCCCATCAAGGGAAGTTTTTGCCTCCTAAGGCCATACTTCTCACACAGACACCAAACAAAATCTGCTTTCCTAAAGGCACCACGAGGCGTTTCTAGACAGGACGCTTGGAGGGCTGCGCTTAGGACCAGGGAGAAGTGGCGGCCAGACGCCCAGGCTTTCAGGGTGGGATTCCCTTTACAAACCGTGGCAAAGGGTCATCTCCGAACAGGTTTTCCAAGCGCAAAGCAGCCAGGTGGGGTTGTGAAAGCCCAACATAAAGTTTCAGACATTCCCGGACCGTTTTACAACGTGTTTCGACGAGCCCAGTCCCATGAGGGGCATTTTTTTTTTTCAAGGCCTTTTATGATTGTATCTCCCAGTAGAAGACTCGCGACCACTTGAAAGGAAGGAAGAAAGAACAAACAAATAGATGCAATTTAACTCCAAATATCTGAAGAGAGCAACTAGGGAACCCAACGTTGGCAAACACACGGCAGTGTTGATCTGAAGATCAAAACCCCACTGCTGCAAACCAGCTGGCTCTGATTTCGACTGTAAAGGGTGTTTGGTTCTGTAAATGCCAAGGATGTTTTACAATCTCCCAGCAAGTCCCCTTCTGCAGTGCTACGTGCAACAGACGCGAAGCGCCGGGCTCGGCCAGTGTTTTCACACTGGAGGCTCCATGAGCTGGGGGAGAGTTCCAAGAGCCCCACGAGCCCTCCAACCGAGAGTTGGGGAACCCGAGTTCTGCCCCGAGCGGCTCAGAGGGATCCTCTGCCAAGGAGGTACCAGAGCTGCAGCGGCCCGTTTACCTGACACAAAGGATGTTCTCCAAGGGCCCACCTCCTCCCATCTCCAAAACAATGCCCGGCATGTTTGACGCAGGGGGCTATCGATGAAGGTCCCTAAGTGTCCAGCTCTGCGTCCATCCTGCTCCCATTCCCAGGACCTGCCGCCTTGGTGAAGACTTGTTCGGTGTCATCCCGCTCGCAAGCAGCGCCCACGGAGTCACCCACAGCAGCCACGGGGCTGCCCTCCCCAGAGGCACGGAACGGCCCTTGCAGAGCGAGGTTTGGGAGAGCAACCACGTAACGCGGTCTGGCACCGAGGACAACGCTCAACATTACGCGTTTGTTAGAAAGCCACTTTTACTGCGGATCCCAAGAACCCCAGGAGTTACGGAAAAACATTTTTCCACAACGGCATTTTCCGTTCTTACCCATTTTCAAAGCCCTAAGGCTGAAGTTTACATTTTCAGGGACAAGTCCCTTTCACCAGCAGCGGGTGTTTGTGTCCTTGCTGATGCAAAGGGTGACACGCCGACCTGCTGGGCTTCAGCTTGTGACCTCCTGCCCGCACCCGAGGTACCACCCAGACGAAGGGTTTGTTTGCCCTCCCAACTTCCCGGTTCCTCAGCATCCATGTCACAGCCCAGGCAAGGACCTCGTACCACCCCTGGTCCGTCACGCTCCCTTACGTGGGCAATGACGCAGGCTGGCGAAAGCGCTCGCCAACCCGCCAGCAACGACCTTCGGGGATGGGCAAACGGCAGCCAGCCTTGCGGGGCTCTGACACCCCCATCAACGCGCAGTATTTCGGATAAACATGCAACTTGCTAATCAGTACTGAGCTCAGGCCCTGCTTTCTGCACAGCGGCCAGAGGGGGTTACAGACAGGGCTGTTGGACAACGCTCTGGAGATAGTTAATCCTTTGCCAGTCTGATGGCAAGCTTTGAGCTGCCACCAGAATCCCAGGCCAGGACAAAGAGAAGGGTCCTGGGTGTTCCCTGGGTGACCAGTCCTTCAACTGCACCCTCACCTCGCTACGCAAGTCCTGTTGGAAGCAGGATCTGGGCTCTGCTGTAGATTAACTGCCCCTCCATCCTAAAAGGACCTTGGCTGCTGTTAAACCTCTGTGTCAAAACCCTCCACTGCTGAGTGCTGAGAATAGGCTGGATCCATGGGCTGAG
>NW_010285787.1:0-2471 GCF_000690775.1 Eurypyga helias
TTCCAGGAGAGCATTCTTGAAAAACACCCCGCACTCACTACCTCCTTCATCCTCCATGGAAGCTTCCACAGAGTCTCTCCCAACTAAGCTGTGAGCAAGCTGAAGTTTGCTCTTCTGAAATGTTCCTAGTGAACATCATACCTTCACTTTACTTTTCTGTCTCTTTCTACCTGCAAACATATGTAAGGAAATCATGTAGCATCCATTTGCAATGATCAAGGAGTACTTCAATAATTTCAGCATGATTGTTTTGGCATCCTTGATTTCCCCTCTGTTGATTTTTCTCTGAATTTTTCAACTTACTTTAGACCCAGTATTTCCAGGTGCAAAGTTTATTTCTACAGTCTTTTGGCCCTTTCTTCCCTGAACTGTGGCTTGTACCGTATCTCTACAGCCTCAAAGCCAATAGCGTTTTGTGTCTTCTACAGATGATCATCAGGTGGAGGCCCTTGACTTACAGTAAGTAACAGGCTATCAGGAAACACTGGATCTTAACTAGTCTGGAAATCAGAACAGTCTCAGAAACAGAAAAAACTGGGACTTGTGATATTCTCCTGCGCCACTGAAGCTCTGTATTGGCAAGATCAGGACAAAGAGCAAACAATTTCAGATTCCCACCTATGCCAATTATTATAGCTGGATCTCAGCAGCAGGAGGAAAGGAAGAGGGGAACAGGCTACTTCAGACAGGCATTTCTAGTGCCCAGACAGCATTGCAGTATCTGGTCGTAGAAGAGCTGTGGAATTATGTGCCTGCCAGAATGCAAACTGCCAGAACCATAGGGAAGGCCCAGGAAGCAGAAATTAACAGAAGACTGGGACAATCTAACATGTACCGTCCTTCTGCCTCAGCACACCTGCACCTACTGTCTGAGACAATCCAGTCAGTGCTTCCCTGATGTCAGTTATGTTATCACGTACCATTCCTGAAGCTGGAAATACATCACTTATGCTCCCATTAGCGATCCACTCTACTGTAACTCGTCCATATGTTCCTATTAAACGTTCAATATTCAAGGTGATTAAGCTGTCCTGTTCCATTTCTTCAACTTGCTTAAACAAAGAACTCTGGAAAACATAAAGTAGCAAAACCATAACATTATTTTCTTTAGGGATTTGGGTGTTCAACGGAGGCCAGTGACACTGGGCATCAATAACTTAATCTATTATTAAGTAGCTAAGTACACGTCCATTGATTAAATTTATATGTCCTGATTTCAGAGGTACTCAATACTCCCACGTTTCATGGCTGTAAGAGTTTAAAATGTCAGGCCTCTTACCCTAAGGCAAAAAAAAAAACCCAGTGGGTTTTGTCTGGGGTTTTTTCGGGGGGGGCTTGGTTTTGGGTTTTGGTTTTTTTCAGTATAGTATTTTTATGTCCAAATCATATGAACCCGGTAACAAACAAGTGTACCTTCAAGAGAGACAAAATTTTACTGCTGTTACATTACTGTTATTCACTCTACTGACACAAGATGCAATGTTCCATTCCAGTAATGACTCTTCTAAGTTTTATAAATTCAGTACACATTTACTATATACCTCTCTAGATAAATTCTACAGTGCTTGATGATTTAAGAGCTAGCCTCTCCAAATAACATCTTCAGTGTGACATTTTTTCCAAATAAATGATTTTGTTCTGGCAGACTGGCTCATCTTGTGACATAAACCAATTAGTATCTTTTTCAGAAGAAAAGGATCTTCAGATCTGTTTACTTAATTCCCTTGATTAAACAACCAGTATTGACTCTATGATGATACTATATATGACATCTGAAAAATGAATTTTCAGGTTGTTGCAAAACCAAGCTGATTGGTAAACTGTGTTAATCTAAATATAAGGGGATTATAAAAATCTCACGATAGGGACAGACTGTGGAACGGATTTTCTATCACTTTGTGTTCAATATAACCACACAGTAATGCTAAATGAATGTTGAAAAGCTTCTAACTCAGGTTGCTACAAGACTTCAGAAGAACAATCCTCTCACATCCTCCAGTTTACAGTTTTAGTATGTTTGTGTTCCATTATTCAGAAATTATTTATACATATTTTAATGATTTACCTTAGAAGTTTTACCTGAGCAAATGCAATGACTCCATAGGCATTGTCATTGGAAGGAATAATCAGGTTAACAAAACCATGAACACCAATCTCTGCACCACCCTTAGGGTTTTTCAACCACACTTTGAAGCATTCTTCCTCCTCTGGGATGATATCATCCAGGATATTGACTGCTATCACAGCTTCCATGTCCCCAGGCTCAAATATCAATTCACCTGAACTAGCATAAAAACACACACATCAAATAATTATAAACTGAGGATAGCTGATTAATGAACTTTGAAAGCACTGTTGTTGATTTAACGAGCATTTTTGGAGCTGAAATTATTGTTTGTATCCCCAAGGAAGTAATTGAGGTTTAAAGTTGTGGTGTTTGTGTGCAGGGTTTTTTTGTTGTTGGTTGGTTG
>NW_010285788.1:0-2470 GCF_000690775.1 Eurypyga helias
CCTACCTGTACCTCCCAATAAGTGGTGATTATTCAGTACCTCCATAATGAAGTATGCAAAAGTATAAAATAATTGTTTTTTAAAAATCAAAATACCACTAGATACTCCTAAGTACTACTCGTCACTTCCTCATCACACTCTAATTCCTATAATCATCACAGTAAAACATACTTGAGAAATGATAGATCAGTTCTTGAAGTGTGCATCCAAGTATCCTCTGCATTAAATACAACATCTTTATTGAACCAACATCTCAGCTGCATCTATGGCCAAATAACCAACTTTTAAACACTATCTGTTAGCCTGGAGTGGGAATATTTATACTGATCTTCGCATTGTAGTTATTTCTAATATTAATAATATTAATGCTATGAGCCAACTTACTATGCAGTGCAAACATCTGGTAGTCTGTTACTACAGGACTCTTGCTTACAACATCACTGGTCACTCCTTATATGAAGGTGCAGAATAATAAGGGTAATAGAAAGAAAGAAAGATACACACAATGTGGTAAAGTCTACTTTGAAAGGAAGTATGATGAAAGTGTTTAGCAAAGGTCCTAGCAACTGATATACCCTAGACAGTACGGTTGACTTGTGAATTTGAGCATTTCCACATGTGCTGGGCAGCTGGCACACATGTCACTCTGTGCCTGCTCAGAATTACTGGACTGGGGAAATTTATCCTGTGAGAAGGGAACAGAATATAAGCAGAACTCTCTCAACAAATGTAACCATCACTGATTAAACTTAACGTTACTAGGGAACCATAAGATGACATTAAATAGTCATTGACTCATTTCCCAATGAGCAATGAAAATTGAAAGGGTTACCATATGCCATTAACTTAAACAATACTAGAGGAGCCTCATAAGAATGAGAAATTACTACCATGGGTAATTTGTACATATATTAAGTCAGATTATTTTTGAATCTTGATATTTTTGCAAACAAAAGAAGAAATAGTTTAGAAATTCTCATTTGTTACTAAAATACTGCTTTCTTGAATTGAACTCTAGGAGCAGAGGAGACATAATTTGTTGCCACCCCAGGTAGGTAATTAGTGGGTTGAGACCATAAATATCAATACGTCAATAATTAAAAGACCTAATACTGACTTTGATTTATATGAATGTGGACCAGATTCTTGGCTGGCATAATAATCAGCATATCTTCATCCAAGTTGGTGCTATTGAGCTGCATTGATTTACAGCCATTGGAGACTGAGACAATGTAGACAATAGCTATTTTTAGAAGGTATTCATTGGAAGAAACCATTATGATGAGGCCAAATTCTACACCCCTTACTCAGATGCACAGTCCCAATGAGATTAAGAGTAAGAAGAGAAAAATGCTGCTGATCTTCTGAAGGTTATGCCTGAGAGTTGAACATAAATTCTGATGCAGCTTAATAGTGATCACATTTGAGCTACATACATTTAAAATGCTGCAGAAGATAGATTAAATTTTAAAAGCAGTGGTGCTTGAAACACAAGCAGGCCTGAGCTGAAAAGATAAGAAAACAATCCAAGTCGAAGATGCGAACATTGTTCTCCCTCTTACTCGACAGCTGCTTGTCTGAGGATCTGTCATATGGAAAATATGTGAATGCAATGAAACATCTGTTAACGTATCTCTGCTCCCACCCAGCTCCTTAAAAGCAAAAACTGTAGGCTTGTTACTATTTTCAGTAGTATCCAGCCACTTGTTCCATGCATCGTAGCACGGGGATGATGATGTCTCAGGGCTGCCTGCCTGCTTGGGGCCAGAATGGCAGTGCGCTGCAGTCATCTCAGGCATGTGGGGTAATACAAAGACAAGGTCTTAAAGCAGCATGTAATCCTAAAAAGTGCCATTCCAGAGGATTCCCATTTAGAAATACTTAGCATGAAGAGACCTAAATTCATAAGCAGCTAGTTTGGTTTGCAGCACACTCTAGCTGGGGAGACAAACGCTAGCCCAGCTGCTTCTGTTGCCTCTTTTCGTCTTATTAGACAGCTACTTCTCTGATCTCTTGCATGTTGACGACACATGGCATTCATACCTGCTGGAGACAGTGATAAATTGTTCCTGGCATTTGTTATTATTACTTTGTTTCTTCACTGGAGAAACTGGGAGAGTGTCAGCAAACTGTGTGCAATTAGGAAAAAACCAAGGAGGCTCCCTTTTCAGATAGAAAAGAGGAATAAAAATAAAGAGTCCAAATGCTTGTTTCTGTTGGCTTTAGCAATAGCCAGGCAGCTTCACAAACTTAATAAAATGTGCTCCCTTCTCCTTAATGCCTATAAAATATATATCCCTGTACAGAAACAGCGATCTCACAGCAGACTAAGAATGCAATGAAAGAAAGCATAATGGTCCAAATGAGCATTATTTTTCTACTGACAGACTAGGTACTTTGTGTAACTTCAAATTCTAATAGTATATTCTCATTTGTCTGTTTTGTTTTGGGGTTTTGTGTGTGGGTTTTT
>NW_010285789.1:0-2416 GCF_000690775.1 Eurypyga helias
TTTTTCTATTATTTCCCCTACAACTGCCGAATAAGCTTCAGGAGAGATGCGGAGCTGGACGGACCCACCGGCTGAGTCCCGGAACAGTGCCAGCCCTTGTGGCAAGACGCTGGACTAACGTCACATTCCTCGTGCCGTAATGCTCAGCCACTTGGGACGTCAGCAACGGGCTGCTCAGCACGAGCTACACGAACAGAAATACAACAGACACGCGTTACTTGCTTTCCAAAGGCTCCAGTAACTCTGCTCTTGACATCTTGTTCAGGTGTCACAGGGACCTGGGCAGATGTGAAAATGCAAACAAGGACATACAAACGTATGAACATACTACGTTATTTTCCTAAATCCATCCATATATGTGCCTAAGCACTTTATTATCTCACAAATCCCACTCAAGCCTCTCAACTGCTTACGGGGGTCAGTGTTCCAGGAGCTCCGAGCGCTGGGCACAGGCACAGAGCACCCGCTGTGCCGCTCCCATTCGCAGCGGTTGTGCAGCTGCTGGCACACACACGGCATTGTACGGAACCCAACAGAAACGGTATTCACAGGCACAGCTCGCTGCCTTTTGTCAGCCAGCGCAGAGCACCAGCGTAGGAACTGTTTATCATTCTGCTGGGGGAAAAACCTAAAAATAAACACTGCATTTTGCTACACTGTTAGTCAGCTGGTTTTTGGCAACCTGATCACGTCCCAGAAATTCTAACTCCCATAGGAAACTGTAAGTGGTGAAAAAAACAATGAGTTTTACTTTAACAGAGTACGAACACTCTGCAATAATAAGTACCAGAGCTACTCTTCACCATATTCATTTATTTCACAACACACCGATTATGAAGGAGACTAATGCAGTGCCCAGTTTCATGACTTGCACAGGCCTGGCTGCTCCGACACATCTGGCCCACACAGACCCTACTGACCCCCGAAAGACCCTTCCTGGCTTCTTCAGATGATGGGCCATGCAGAAGAAAGAATTCATGAGAACCCTGGCCCACTCATGTGTGCCAACACACGCTCCTGAGGCAGAAACAGGTTCCACCGTTATCGCACCAGGAGCGCACGCTAACCCGTGTATCTTAATGGATTATCTCCCGGTTTAAGAAACGGGGACACGCACGGGACGTCCTGCTGGGGAAGTAACGCACCAACCGTTTCCGAGCACCGCAGTCACGGGTCCTCTCTAGGGAGAGGGTCTCCATAGGCCAAAATGCCTGGCCCTGGCAGCTGTCGAGGTTAACAGAAGGCACGGTTTGCCGTTTGGGTTTGGTGCGAGAGCTCAGCAGAGTGCAGCAGGGAGCACCGGTCCCTCACCGCTGCTCCACTCCGCAGCTCTGGGGGGACAGGATCATCTCGCTTGTGTGCGCGGAGGTTGGACACGCAGAGACACTGCTTTGGGGCCTTCCCTTCCTCAGAAGGAGCAGTCAGGAGCACCCCATCCCTGCCCATAAGCATTCCCGTGAACTGTACGGGCACGCGAGCAGCCCTGCCCTCCTCCAGCAGCAGCAGGGTCTACGGGCTCACCCCACGAGCCAGAGGTCCCCCCGGCTGATCTCGTGTACGGTGCTCACAGCAGCGCAGCTGCTGGGCAGTGCCACAGCACAGGGACACGGTGTGAAAGCAGAGCGCTGGCCTTGCGCACAGACGGCAGGCGTCGGGGTACTTCTGCCTGCACAGAGGTACAGAGTGCTCGCTCTTCCTGTAACTCCCTTCGAGCTAACAGACATCGCTGGATTACACTGCATGGATTTTAATTATTCTAAGAACAGTATTCTTGGAATTTATATATATAAAGTGTTTCCTGCTTGTCCACAAAGGAGATGTACAGCTCAGCACAGATGCTAAATTCTCTTACTACAGCCCCACTGACACCAAACGTTCCCTGTTTCGCTGTCCTCCCCCACTGCTAAGGAGCCAAGCATTTAGGGACCCGTCTCAGCTCCAGCGCTGCACACTGAGACACCACAACTCGTTACAAGGGAGCTGGGATGCCACTCTACCCCCTGAACTTCAGGCATGAAAATAGTTACGCAGATACTGTATTTCATTGTTTCAGTGACAGATTATGAAAGACCATATGCCACAGAGAAGCTGCCCAGGAAGACCAAAAGCACTGTGGTACTGGGGTGTGGGCAGCAGGAGAGAGGCTACAGTGGGGGGCTCCTGTGAGAATCCGCTGGAAACTTCCTCAGCTCCAAGCCGGACGCAGCGCTGGCCACGGCCAAGCCATGAGCAAGGGTGGCAGCACCTCCGGGGTAACACGGTTAAGAGGGAAGTACAGCCGAATGCTGGGGAACAGGCAGTGGTGAGAGAGGGGGCATGGGAGAGAGACCACCAGGCAGCCCCCCAGGGCTGTGCAGGAGGGGAGGGGGAGTCTGGAGCAGGGGTTCCCCACAGCCCATGGGGAGAGGGCAGGCTG
>NW_010285790.1:0-2421 GCF_000690775.1 Eurypyga helias
CTGGGATTCAGGATGTGCCCTGGGTTGTTTGGAAAAGCATAGCTTCATGGTTCTTCCATGACTAGGGCCAAGCCATATCCCTGTTTTGAGGTTTGCCATGTGGAAAACTGAGCTATGATCTGTCTTTTCCAGGGTCTGATCCCTAAGGCAGAGTGGATGCCAAGGCTTCCCGTGGCATGAGAGCAGGCTCAGCTGTCCCGAGACCCCTGGGAGAAGGGTCACAAACACTGCTGACCTCCCGAAGAAATCCACCTGGTCAGAGCTTCCTATCGGATGGGAATTCCTCCGCCCTGAGTTTCTAGGGTCTAAAACTGGAGGTGCAAACCCGTTAGCCAAGAGCCACAGCAGCTGCTGATCCCTGTGGGCACATCCATCTCTCCGGCATCAGCAGGAGGCACACGGATATGTGTTGTGGGGCTTCTCCTGCTGTGGCCCTACGCAAACCAGCCGGGCTGTTCGCGGCTGATGCATGCTGGGGCACGGCCCTCGCAGCACCCTCCTCTTCCCCCAGCACCCCTGGGCAGGGCTGCAGAGAGGGGACGATGCACAGAGCCAGAGCAAATTGCAACCCACCCAGTCGGTGCTGGGCACCAGACGCATCATCTCGCTTCCCAATATCCAGCTGCTGAGCTTCCCTGCCTGGCATTCCAGCCAGGGAAGGGCAGAGGCAACTGGCCATCCGCGGGGGGCTGGGGACGGAGCACAGCATGGTCTAACCTGAAAGCGTTGGGTTTTCTTTTATCATCTCTAACCATAATCTGGCAATAGGGAGAAAACGGTATTTCCCAAAGAGGAAGAGAAGGGCGTTGTAGGCACTTCAGGACAAGAGACTGCCTCAAAAGCAGATTCAGTAAAATATATGCATATTAGCTACAGCTTCATTCTGTGGCTCGAATTGCTCTGTCTTCTTGGGGAGGAAAAAAATGAGACGGTTTCCACTGGAGGGCAGGAACCACATCTCCTTTAATAATTCCATGCCAAACCGTGTAAAATGTAAGTCTTGTTCCTGTGTTCTTTCAAAACCTGCACCCGGTAGAGTAGCAAATGACCGAAATTAAAAAAAAAAGTGCTCAGAAGAACTCATTTTCATGCTCTGCAGGCTCTAACCTTGTCTCCAAAAGCCAAGGTTGATGCGTCCCATGCCAAATTAAATCGAAGATGTATGCAGTAATGAAAAGGGTAGCATTCCATGAAAATCCCCACTTTTCAGTTAAAGAGGCCATGGTTTATTAGGTATGCAAAAATTACAATGTCAGGGTAACTTTGCAAGTTAAGCTTTTTTCCTAAATGCTCAGGTATCTCTCTGGAAGGAAGAAGCTAGCTCAAGTTTTTTGTAATTCGTTACCTGGATACTCTACTTCAAAAAAAAAATTGAAATTGCTCTAGCAAAAGTACACCCTTTCATTCTTAAAACGTGAGGGAAGCATCCTGCGGTGGGGGACACCGAGCAGAGCGGGATCCCTGCAGTGGCAACCCCAGAGCAAAGCAGCTCACGATTACACGGTGAGGCATCAGCAAAAATTCCCATCACCTTAAAAGATTTTGCTCCCCGAGACAGAATAAAGGCTCCGACTTCCAGATCTGTGGGTGATATTTGACCTATTTACATGAATTCCCTCGCTGCTGGCAAGCTGCAAATGAGAACAAGAGCTCGTTACCGATCTGCATAGCCAGATGAGCACCCAAGGGAAGGCAGGGGAAAGCAGATCCCGGGTCATGGGAAAGCAGGAATTAAAGGCAGGCACTGATTTATGAAGGGTGAACCACTGGGCTCGGTGCAGTCCCGTGCCCTGGTCCATCCCTGCGCAGCCCCGCTCCCTCCCGCTTCGGAGCAGAGGGCGGAAACAGGGAAAAGGCAAATGACATTTTCCTGCATTTGCAAAGTGAAGCTGCGCATGAAGAAATGTAGAAAAGCAGAGCAGATTCAGACTCATTGCAAACCACAATAAGCTGCAGAGGACATTTAATCATGATTTCCCTTCCGAAGGGAAAACAATATTAGGAATCTGCAAGGCCCGAGATTTGCATCTGAGGCCAATCTGCTTTCCCTTCCTCATCTCCGCTCCCCTTAAATCTTTTATAGGAGTCATTAAAAAACGTTGCGCACCCCCACAGTCATAACAAATAAACTCACGCCCGTTAACAACTGCCTGGAGCACCGCGGGAAGCCAGACGGATAGATCAGTGCCCCGCGCGGAACCAACCCGCTGCCGGCAATCGCAGGGCTCGTTGGAGAGCCTGCGCCGGGAAGGCATGCCCACCTGCCTCCCCAGGAGGAACAGCCTCCCTGCGCCACGGCCTCCACGCTGCCCCACGGCTCAGCCCCATCAGCGCTTCCGCGCCCCGCCAGCGCCTTAAAAAGCGAATTAGAGCCCCCTGCCCAGCACAGGGAGAGAAAGGCGAGAGGAAGGCAGGAGGAAG
>NW_010285791.1:0-2377 GCF_000690775.1 Eurypyga helias
TTTTTTTTTTTGCATGCCACTTGAAGAAGTAAGTCTCAAGGTCTGGCTGGTGGTTGGATGGCACTTGTGCACCCCTCCTCCCTGATGGCCATTTCTTCCCATGAAGTGAAAAGACATCCTCACATCACCTGACCAAAGGGGTCAGGATACCCTCCTCTCCTCCTACATGGAGTCATTCCTGCCATCCAGCCTCAGGGAGATGAGGCAGAATTAATAATTGTGATCAATGTGTTTCTTGTTTCCAGATACAGTGTACCAGAAGGTATTTTGTGAGTATGATATATGGAATCACTGGGGGATGCAGCAGAATTTTTTGGCTTTGCAGCTGTGGAGGTACAATATTCATCTTCTCTCAGCCTATAAAACATGCAGCCCAGGGACATGATGAGGATGTTTTGCAGAAGCTCAAGTGAAAACCCCAGGGAAATCCCTTGAAAAGTGTTTCTAAACAACAAGACATTAATTTTGTTAGTTAAAGTAAGGTAAACCTTCCAGATCTCCTTACTCTCTCTTCACCTGCTCCTCCTCACTTTCCTGGCTTACTTCCAGAGCCTCTAAAGGGAGGCTGGCATTTGCTGGTACTGGGAGCAGACATTTGCTCAAGCCCCTGTTTCCAGCTTTGGAGTACCCAGCCTTCATCACCACCTTTGCCAGGAGATGGCAAGTGGATAGTCATACCTGGGCATTGAGAGGACACAGACCAAGGGGTAACCAAGAGGCAGGGCTAGTGCAGGGATATAAACCCTTTGCAAGAAAAGTGTCTCATCTTTTGGCTGTGCAGTGAGGGAACTTGTCTGGTGCTGTGTGATGAATTATCCCCCACTCATAATTCAGCCCATGTCTTGCACTTGTCCCCTGCTCTGTTTGTCAAACCTGTTGGTCCCGCTGCTGCCCAAAGACTGTATTAAATTGGTTCATCAATCATCTGGCTGCCAGCCAGTTTTGCCAGGGAAGGGAAGAAGCAAATGGATAGAAGTACTGTGAGACTCCACAGATGATATTAGTTTGATTAAGAAAAGTGCTTACTTTTGCAACCACTTTTAAGCACAGTAGAATAGCTGTTTGTATCCCTTACTACTTAAATTACAGTACTTAGCTTGAAGAGGCTGTAGTGAATCAAGCCCTTTGTTAGCAGGGCGTTTGGATCTTCATTCTTGCACCAGTCCTCCAGAGTCGAGCATGACTGGTTAATACTAGCTAGGTAGTCAGCCCAGTAATATTCATATCTGGGCCTTTGCTTTTCATGGCAAAGAATTAACAAAAGCAAATGCTGCTTCAGTGAGTCCAGAGCTGGGTCTGCGAAGAGGAGCTCACAGAAATCCATTTCCAGGCTGTGTATGAATGGCTGGACAAACGGTGCTTTGGTACCATTCGGCACATCAGCCCTAGCAGCTTGGCAAGGGCCCCCCTCGGTGGTGCACATTACCCCATCCCCACCTCTAACTGAGCAGAAACGCCGGATGGATGCAGGGATATGTCATTCTGCGTAGAGTGGGGCACCTGTCCATCACAGGCACTGTGGGTATCCAGGATGGGGCTGTTCAGTGAGTGGAGACAGCATCAGTCTAACACATCCTGCCTTGCACTAGTTTGCAGACCAGCACATGATAGATGTGACCTCATTTTTGACCCAAATTTGGTTGGGTATTTTCTTCACTCAATATTCTTTTCTGAAATACATTATTAGCTAAATTGGATTTTGTTTTTCTTTTTCTGAGGAATTTTAAACACAGTGGCATTGTGAAAATATTTATCATTTGACCCTAAACCATGTCGAAAAGGAAGACTGAGTTTGTTTTGATGCCTGAAGTCCCAATTCTGGCAGCAGTGGCTGGCAGCAGTTGCTAAGAAGGGTCTGCAACAAACACTGCTCTCCCTACTTGTACCTGTTTTGGCGCTGGAGACGTGAATTTCTGTGTCCACTTGTGCATCTGTGGTGTTTGATTGTGAGCTTATGTGGCCAGTCCTTCTAAACAGACAAGTTTTGTCCTTCACCTGGCAGTACCCAGGGTGAAGACAAGTAGGTGAGGACCCACTATGGTGACAAGTGAACAGCCGGACTGCTGTCTGCATTTAGATGTGTTCGTTTCTTTTTAGGTCTGACTGTTGTTTTCACCTTTTCTACCACATCAAGGGAAAGCTGATGAGACTTGGTCTGACTGGGTTCTCTGATCTACACCAGACATTTCTCGTCCTCATTTCCCACATAGAATTTGCTAGAGCATAGGCATCACTGGTGTGGAAACCCACTAACAGTGTCATTTCTCTGTGTCAGGCATCAAGGCATAAGCTGTTGGATGGGTACCTAAACCAAGGGACTTGCTCCAAGTGCACAGAGATACCAAAGATCTGATCCCTGTTTAAAAAAAAAAAAAAA
>NW_010285792.1:0-2420 GCF_000690775.1 Eurypyga helias
GGAGGTTTAGACTGCATATAAGGAAAAAAAACCCCATATATTTTGTTCATGAACAAACCCATGAACCACCTGGGTTTGTAAAGCAGTCACCAATCACGTGAGCTAGAAATCAACTTTCCCTTTTGACAGAACACTTAAATAATTGCCCAAAAGGGATAATGTGGGCAATGCTGCTGCACAACGGTAAACCGTGCCTGCGCGAGAGATCCTCCTCAGAGCTTGTACGAGGCCAGTTGCGTTGTTGACTTTGGAAGTTTCAAAACATAGATCTTATCCTTGTGAGACAGAAAAATTTGCTGCAGTTTGTTTCATTTGGGGTTTGTAGTATTTTAATTAAAACAGAGAAACATCTCACCGTCTGTACCAAGGTATCACCTCCTCTTGCTCCAGCAGCCGTGGGTGGACTGGAGATTCCCTTCCCCCCGTAGCCTGTACCAAGGAGGGTTACAACAGGCATCTACCAACATTTTTTCACCCCAATGGGGTCAGAGCTCTCTGGTCTCTATTAATTTATTTTTAAATCTATGTCTGCCCATATTTATGTCGGGTTCTAAAAATAAGTGGCAACGTTAACATTTTTAATTTTAATTATCTACTGAATATCTAAAATGATAAGCTAGGAGGGGAAGCCCCTCTGCAAGCAGAAGTACCATCTAGTTAAATGAGTGAAGTTTATCAGAAAAAATGAGTAATGAGCAGTGAGGAACTGTCTCATTTTGCTAATTTTACTTTATAAATTATCTGATTTGACATTCTGTGCTAGAAATCTGCTTATGAACCAAGAAAAGCGAGGGACGTACTCCACTTGGTTGAGGCAGAAATCTGTGGCCACAAAATTTTTGCTGCAGTAGTACGGCAGCATGAAACACCCCCCGCTACCGAAGCGAAGACTCTCGTGGTTGTTTCTAGATCACCGTGTATCTAGAACCAGGTAGGTATGCCGGGCTTCGGGCTGAGCCTCTGCAGGGCCTCCTGGTTATCTGCAGTTACATCACAACTGCATTCATTTCCCTGCACGGGTGTCATCAATCCACAGAAATGCCAAGCAAACGTCCTTCCCCCTACCTGCACCCCTAAGCCCATTCCAGGGATGAAGCAAAGATAATTCTTAATCCTTAACTTGTGTTTAATGTATTTTTAACGAGCTATATCAAGACTATCAGCCCCTTTCATTTAGGCGCTTTTGCCTGGGACTGGCGACGAACTTTCGTATTAAAAGTTATTTCAGAAGGAAGAGGTGAAAGGCTGCCAAAGTAGGCTATAAAACTAAGCATGTGTTAATAGCATCTGTTACAAATAAGGCTGGATTCCACTTTCCATTGTCTTACTCCTTTTTCCTCAAGTTGTTTAAATTTTCCAATTCAAAAGGAATTTGGCTGAAGACTTCCCTTACTTGCTGCGGACCTCAACTGCTTGCAGAAGAGTCGTACAGAACCTATTACAAGCCTTTAAATAGTGAGGGCATGAGAAAAAAAACCCAAAAAGAACACAGACGTCTTCTTGGATGTTCAGACCAGAAAAAAATTAGGTGCAATAAAGGACCCCGGTCCCGCACTGTCCAATCCCCAAAACAAACGGCAGCAGCTCTGTTAGTGCCGCTGCTCCCAAAGCGGCGAGCTTCCCCTCGCAGCGTCTCACGCTGTGCCGCTTCAGTTACACGCTGACACACGTTGTTGTAAAGAACTTCAAGGGTGCATCGATGACTCTCCAAACGAAAGCCCCCTTGGGCTGTCAAGTAATACTGAAAGAAGTGTATAATTTACATGATAAACACCTTGTTCTGAAATAAACGTACCATTTTGGAGACGCTCTCTTAATATCTCTATTAAAGACAAGATATTAGGGCTCTCAAACAGCACAAAGAGCTGAATTGCACAACTCTCCTCTTTCACCTATGGCAGCACTATATACAAACATAACTTAAAAAAGGTGAAGACAGAAATGGCCATCGTGTTCCCCAATGAAATCGTGTTCCCTGTTATTCCCAGTTTTCCCTTTGATTTTACACCGAGAAGCTCCAGCAAGTACTGCGAAGTCAGAAAGCGACCTAACGAACATGAACCCAAAACACTCTTCACGCAGCTTGTGTAAAATCATTTGTGACTATAATAAACCACCTAGCATTTTTTCATGGCTTCCTTTAACAATGTTAGGAGAAACAAGGCCACGAGTTGCTGCTGCAGAAGCGGTTACAGACACCCTAATGTGTGCTCGCGTTATCCTAACACCTAATGGGGAAGAGTGGGAAAATCGATAAAAAGGACACAGCGGGTGAATGGAACCATCTCTTTATTGGTACGCAGTCGGGCAGAAGCAGCAGTGAATGTGCAAGCAGGATTTTGTTATTTTTTCCTTGAATTGCGAAACCCACCAGATTCTCCCCTAAAAATCTTTTAAGCAAGTGTGCTGGGTTCAGCCAG
>NW_010285793.1:0-2415 GCF_000690775.1 Eurypyga helias
GTCTGTGATCAGGCACTACCTAGCACACACTGCCTTGAAGCTATTGGTAGGTGCACTAAGTTTAAGGGTACTACAAAGAGCAAGCACCACTTGGATCTCCTCCTCTACAGGCAAAGTGATATCTGAAGGGCAACAAAAACCCTAGGATTTATTTTTTACTACTGGCCAGATCTTCAGCTGCTACTAGTTGCTTAGATTCAATAGAATTCTGCAATTGAAAGTCTGGCCCTAACTATGAAACTGCAGGGAGAAGTGTTAAAGACAAGCTTGGCTCTGTCACATAGTTGCCATTAAACTACCTGTAAAAGAGTTTGGTAGCAAATACCAAGGGCCAAATCTTTTCAGTTCCAGTTCAGCCCAGGGAAGAATAAACTTGTTTTCAATTAAATAAAATTAATGTGCGGCAGTCAGAAATTTTCAAATTCAATTCCAACAGAAACATCATGAACTACTGTAATGTATATCTATCTACATCTTAGAAAAAGTATAGTAGCTTTGAAAATATCTGGGCAGGCTAGACTCGATATGCAATCAAAAGCCTATAGTTCTCATTGCAAAAGTTCCCAATGGCAGTGAGCTCCACAGCAGCTGGCTCAATTTAAATACTGACGTGCATATATATAGTGAAAACGGCAGGGTTTGGGATCTTCTGTCCTAAGTTTCTTTCCTCATACAAAAAGCATTTGTGAGTAATTTTTTTCCCCAGGAAAGTCTAAAAAGATAGCTCACTATATGGCTAGGACCGTGTAAGAGTCATTTGAAAGAAACATATATTCGCACACATCTGTCCTATACTGTGGTATGGAATGAGTGTAGCAGGGATAGGCATATACTGTAAATTGTTCTATAGTGACTCATGGAGTAGCTAGGGCTGCTTCAAACAGAACACTCCTGAGAAGTAAGGTAAAGCTGTCTTTAACTGAGACTTATCAGGAAGAAAAAAGAAAAAGGAGCATTTAGCTGTTTACCTGGCTTGCACTGGGGTATTCTTAAGCTCCTTTTCATCATCATGTCACATTGGAGAATTGTTTCACCATAGTTCTGTAAGCCAGCTGAACAGAAAACAGGGTCAAAATATGTCCTTAAGAGTATTAACTGAATGTCAGTAAAATCTTGATGATCTCCACTTATCTTTTCAAGACATTTTGAAAAGTTAATTGTTTGTTTAGACAGTCATAGGAGTGAGGGTAAGAGGGTTTTTCATATGCCGACTCATAAAGGTCATGGTTAAGTATAATGAAAAATTAAAAGGAACAGATACTTCAAGATGAATAAAAATTTGAGGTGTCACCTCAGAGTTAGAAGCAGTGTCTTTGACTGCTAATCAGAGGAGGATTGGACCTAAAGGAAAAAAGAACATAGATACACTTTATTTTATATACAATACTCAGGTAGTATCCTCTGAAAACACACTTTTATCCAAGAAAAATGTTCTTGTATTTTTCCTCTCATCCTCTGAGCTTCAGTGGCATAAGGTAATAATTGGAATTGGCCCTTCAAAGGAAATTAAGATTCAGAAAAAAATTAGCAACTCATCATCTGGCTTTGCAGCTTTGCTAATTCCACATCCTCAATGCCTGGATGAAGATCACAGGCTTGTGGCTACATTTCTTTGCCACTTTTAAGAAAAAAAATTGGAAAAGTTTTTAAAAATCTGCAATTCTAAAACTTTCTGTGGAAAGCAAGAAAAAGGGGTCATGAAAGGTTATAAACTTTTGGATGCTGCTGAAGACATTTCTATTGCCTTAAGCAGGAAGGCAAAGAGAACATATCTGAATATTTCAATCCACATAAATGAGGGGTTTATCTGAATGATGCCCAACACTTGAGAAAGAAATCTAGCACAGGAAACTATCTCCTGGGTTAAATCCAGTTCCTCATAAAGCCAGCCACTACATCACATAACCCTTTCAAAACTGCACTCATTCCTCTCAATAAACTGAAGCACAGATATTTTGTCATCAAAACATACTGTTTGAAAATACCCTAACCCTTTTGCTTATTCATACATGAGTGTAGTGTTTGAACTTTTCATTTGTAGCTCAGTAGACACTTTGATGACGAATATGAATCAAACAATCCTTCGTATACCAAGCAGAGTACATTGCATTAATTTTGTTTCAAGGTGACAAGGCAATGAATTATAATGATTAAGTCTGCATTATGAAAATAGATGTTGAAAACTCCTAGACAGATGGAAATGCTCAAGAGCAGTATTCTAAAACTAGCTGGGATCACAGAAAGAGAATCTGTGGAACTACATTCAGTGGTTTATAAGCATATTTTTCATGTCTTTGTAGATGTTATCCTACACTTTGCAAGACTAAGGCCCAAGCTCATCCTTCTTCACCTTCTTTTCATCCTACCTGTAGGAATTTTGCTTACATATCTTGTCTAGTTCAGGGAAAAAAAAAA
>NW_010285794.1:0-2427 GCF_000690775.1 Eurypyga helias
TCTGGATTTAAAGAAATACCTGAAATGCATTAAAAATAAAACACTTAAGCAAAAAGAAAACTGTGGTGCAGGATCTTGTATAATTACTATCTAGGCTGGTTTCATACACAAGGTCTGTCATAACTATTAATGCTTGAGCTACTTCCATAAGCACCTCAGTTACGAGGTGAAACTACTCATTTGGAACACTTCTGTTTAACTTTCACTTATCTCTGGACAAGTTTAAATTACAAAGGTGATGAGTGCAGTGTAACAAATTAATTCCCACATATTAAGCTAAACACGGAAGGGAAATACAGCTCTGGCCTTAACAGAAAGCACAAAAGCCCTGGGTGAGAAGTAGGAAATAATTCTTATTCCTGTTGGCTACTGAAAGCTGTACCTCTGTGGGCTGAACTTCTATGCGCTTTTAAAGTACCGTAATTCCGGAGGTTTTTTTCCTTCTGTTTCTTGAAGCACTGTTAATAACTTATACTATACAAATAACACTTGGGAGAGACACTGTTCCACATCCCAGCACTCACAAACCGGCACAGAAGTTATTTTTTCACTTCAAGTTCACTTTATTTCTAGTGGCATTCAATCAATAATCAATCAGTGCCTCACAACCCACCTCCTCAGTTCTATATCTGTACTTCCTCAACCTTGAGTCGAGGCACGTATTTCCTTTGTGCTTTAGCCTCCTCGTTTTTCCCCTACAATCCCTATGCATGTTCAGACTCACCAGCCTGCCCCTCATTACTCCCCTAGACAGGCTCTTCTACTGTTTGCCCCGTGCCCCCCTACCTCCCCCCAGATCCCCCAGCCAGGGATCAGGCTGCCTTCATTGCTTTCTCCCTGCAGGTAAAGCAGGCCTTGAAAACAGGTGAAACTCCGAATTCCATTTCTGGGGCTCATCGCCTTTTTGCTTTTCTACCATCACTGTCTTATCAGAGCCCCACCGTAATTCTGCACAGCGAGCAGTCTGCGTGAAGTGACTCAAAGCAGGTTTCTTTTGAAAATGGTTAGATCAGGTGTACAAACTGTTACGGGTGGACCAAACGTCCTCAAGATGTCCCCGAACCACATACCAGATGAACTGCACGCAGTTCAGACCTGCTGTCTGAAACAATCTGACACAACAGTTTGAACTCTTGGATTTTTTTACTGCTTATACTGTTTTTAGGACAGCAGCTTGCAAGTACATCAATGGAACATTAGACTCACATACTGTGTCAGATTACTGCCCATTTTATCCTAAAAGAATTCAGGTCCTTTTGCCACACTGAAAAACGTTTCTATCTACCGCATGTGATTTTTGTTACTTGGCCTACCCATCAGATTTCATTAGTTTGCCATATCAAACTGCACATATTTTTGACTTCCAGTCAAAACACAGCAGGTTACGTAGCAGCAAGAAACCCCAAACAAGAAATTTACTTGTACAGTACCAGTACAACTCTTCACAGAAACCAATTCTCAGTGGTTATTTAAGAAAAACCGAAAACAATTCTCGAGTTTTCCAAATGTCCATTCACTGAGCTGCTCCTGGACACACCACAAGAATGTGACAAACCTAATGCTGATTGTACATTAAAATGTCTTCAGTCTCCGGGGCATAATGTTCCACACTTACCTCCTTCTTTGGTGCAATACGAAAAACGGTTATAAGTAGTAGGCTTTCCTAACAGAAGCAAGGTGACATTAAGCAAAGCTCTAATACTGCAACCACTTATCCTCCCATCCTCATCTTGCAGGTGGCAAAATTCTGGAAATGGCTCATGGCACCAAGGAGTGGCAGTCAGTTAAAGGTACAACGACTTAGGCAGTGCTGCAGGTGAGAAGCACAGTACCAAAACCTGAACACTTGGGGTATTTCAGCTCGACTGAAATCTTGGTGTTTTTTCCAAAATCAGTCACACTATAGGTTTTCATTATTTTAATCTAAAATTTGAGAGAAATGGAAGGATATAATTGTTTTAAAGAAAATGGCATCTTAACCTGAATGAGTAAATTAAATCTTTACAGTGAATTTTGAAATAAGATATCCAACTGTAATGAAAGAAAGAGATTGCATTTATTAAGTTATCAAGGGGTGGGTGGGGTGGGCACAGGGGGAGCATGGCTGTGTTCATAGCTCCCTTACCCAATCTGCTTGTATTTCATGCCTTGTTTTCCATAAATTCTGGAGGATCCATTTAAGAAAACAGACAGGCCAATGAAACCACTTTGCTTTCGCTTATAATGTACGGATAAAACTAAAAATTTGTTAAAACATATATTAGAAAAGAAGTAAAAATATTTCTAACAATACCATGTAGCAACAGAGTATAGAAATCTGATACAGAAAGTTCTCCAGCAAACTGCAGGCACTGTTTTATTATAAAATAACACGAAACAGTACAATACCTTTTCTGCCAGGTTTCATTTCACCTTCTTGATCCATCC
>NW_010285795.1:0-2402 GCF_000690775.1 Eurypyga helias
CCTGGCTGAATCCAGCACACTAGGGCTCTGCCATAGGTTGATAATGAGTTCTAATTTTTCCATGCTAGACTGTTTTGCTTTAATTAACTCTGAGCCTATATTTGATACACTGGAAATGCTGCTGCTTTTTCACTGCATCAGTAGTAGATTTCCAGCGTCTTATAAGAAGCAGCATTTTAAAAACTTCTTTTTTGCTACCCCAACTGTTTGTTATGTTATTCAATTTTATATCTATAACCTCTTGCCTTTGATTTTTTTTGCATCTGGGCTAAACCTAAATAGAGGTATTTGTAAAGTAATTTATAATAAAATGATAAACACACATGTATTTAGTGTAGACATAATCACAGGATGCATAGAGTTCAGGGCAAGATAGAGGTTGTTGCTCCAAGTGTAGGTGGTTGTCAGAACATCTTTTTCAGTTTCTTGACCTCTTACAAAAATCTGAGGCATGTAACATTGGAAAGTAACGATGAACAGATATTTATTCACGCATCCTAAATACTGCTTATTTAAATATCTATGCTGAAGTGCAGTGTCATAAGAACACAGGTCGTCTTCATTTGCTTAATGTTTTGTAGACTATTATGGCTTTGATGATGCTGAAAACCATGTGAGTAAGATCACAGCAGTGAGCAGGATCATCAGCCTACTCTGATACAGAAACTAAGGAAGATGCCTATATAAAAGATTTAGGTAAGGAACCACCTTCTGTTTAACCTTTCCACTTCCAGTTTGTGCATGAGTATGGGGAAAAAAGAAACTAGGTCAAGACAAGCTTTGTAAATGAATGACTGTGAGAAATGATCATTAATTTGTCTTCTTTAATGTCTAAGAAGAGTTGTTTGGGGAAAATGTACCATGATTTGGGCCAAAGCTTGGGCAGTCTATCTTTGGACTTGAATAATACCAGCATTTGGCCTTTTGTAAAGAACTATTAAGGTCTGATCAGGATAATTTTAATTAAAAAATAAACTCTATGCAAAGACAAAGTGGCATACAGTTGTGTTTTAAAATCCAAATTTTTAAGCGGCATCTTTTCAAATAAGCTACATTTATTCAGTTAATAATGTCAGTTCTCTGAAAGGGACATTAACAGAAAAACACTCTGCTGTCATTTTCATGTAAAATATTATCTTTAGAAGACAAGAGTTTGGGGTGTTATAAAATTATATAATTATAATGATAAATCGGTAAGTTTAATGTAATTGAAATCTAACACAATAACCTTGTATGAGAAAGCTGAAGTCAGTAACAGAAAACCTGCACAATAAGGATAGAATGTACATGTGTGATTTCTTCTCACCTAACTCAGCAGCAGTTGTGGTACATAAAAAATGTAAAATTAACACTCTTGTATAAATATAAATTATTGTCTTTAGCTGTTTTCTGTCAAAGAAAGCATTTTCTATAGAAGCACTGTAGATTTCACTGTAAGTACATAGAAGATTTCACTGTAGGTACATAGAAAAGTACAACTGTGTGGTGCTACTAACTGAAATGGAACTGGAGCTAATCCTTCACTGATTTTTTCGTATTAAATATTTGCTTCAAAAAAGACCATTAAAACCTCATTTTCTATGGCTGTAATTGATGTAAGCATACATGATATAGGTTACTGTTTAGTTGAGTACTGAGGATTTTATGAGGTAGTAATATTTTACCAGTAGCCATAAATATATTGTTGGAAATATATTAATATTATTTTCATATCTTTCTCTAAATTCACCTAATTGTCAAATAGCATAAATTAGTTTCATATGACAGTTATGTTGATTCTCTTGTTACTTTAGAAACATACATGAACAGAATTGACATATGCACTCAAACTTGTTTGTGTGTATGTGTAAGCATATGCAAGTTTAAATCTTTAAAAAACTATGATCTATATCTGCATGTGCACTTCAATGAAATAAGTTTACTACACTCCCAGTGACCATAAGCTCTACTACATTTGCCTCAAAAAGACTTCGTGCGCTAAGATCTGTAGTACGACTGAGTTAACAAGTGAGTTACCTCTATCACCAGTCTGCCTACACTGTCAGAAAACTTATCTTTCCTGCACTGTTATTTAATATTGATTGCAAATGTGATAATGTAAAATAACTAAACAAAATCAAATAACCATTTAATGATATTATGGTAATAAAATCAATGTTTCTTCTGATAGTTGGAAAAGACAGACTCAAGGATTTTATTGTAAATTATACTTAAATTCACTTATGTTCTACTAGGAACAGTATGTTATTTGTTATAAAATATTCTAATCCTATTCCGTATTTGAAGGTTGTTTTTCTCATAAAATGAAACTAAAAAGAGAAAAGAGTATTTATGCTTTCATAATTTGAAAATTATTAATCACATACAGTCATGTTAGATATAATATAGAATCATAGAATCAT
>NW_010285796.1:0-2426 GCF_000690775.1 Eurypyga helias
AACCTTGCCATGCAAACCCAATGCCCTACCGCAGTGACTTTCTCACCGGCGACTGCAAGTCTGGCAGTAACATGCCAGTGACAGTGGGAGGCTGCTTCTGGAGACAGTGTGTCTTACTGTCACCATCTGTGTGATGGGAGGGGGTGAGGGGGTGTTTCTGCTGTTGATTGACACCTGACTTTCTGTTTTTTAAAAACTAATACACTATGCTGAGTGTTTGAGAAGAATCGGTATGATCAAAGTATGGCTTCCATGAAGGCTCATCGGGAACATCATCTCAGCTAAACCCATTAATGACTCCTCTGTTTATGCAGTACAACTTGAAAGTGATGAGATGGTTTCCCTTTTTTTCCCCTTTTAATTGACTTTTTTTCCCCTCCCTCTCTCCCTCTGCCCCCTCAGTATTACCATGCGTGCAGGACAGCTTGTTGGAAACGTCTTCATCCTGAATGTGAGCGTGTTATATTCCAGTGTACAGCTCTAGGTGTAAAATATGTGTGTGTACACATATGTGTATGTATGAATATATTACATATATGTATGTAGGCCTTAGTAAAATATGAAGTGTCTGGATAAATTAATTAAACGCTGGGGAAACATGGTTTTACCACTAATACTGATTAGTGCAAGTACTCAAATTGAGGACATGTGGATGCTCTAAAAAGTGAATTCAGATCTTCTATGCCATCCTTATCCTCGACTGAAAGGCCTGTAAGTTGGCTTTAGTAGTTCTCTCAAGTGTTTTTGCCAGGTTAAAGCCAAGCCACCGGTTACAGAACCGTTCTTGAATAAATCAGGTCAGAATGGTCAGGGGGTTTCAGCGCACTTTGTTGAAAGCAGGAACGCGGTTATTTTATATTAAAGTCCTAAATGGAAATTCAAGTGTCTCTTACAGTATGAAATATATGTTCACATGTGGTTTTTTTCCTTTCTTTTCTGATATTTCTTCCACTTCCTCTCTCTGTTCCTAAAGGAAGAAATGCCCCTGGAAAGCCAGTGAGAGAGGTTAGTGAGACGCAGGCTCACTGCCATGGCTTCTGTTTGTCACAGCTTGCTTTCTGTGCCCAGCATGCGTGTGACGGCAGCACGGGTTTGCTTGGGTTGGGCGAGGGGCGGGGGTGGATTTGTTTTGCTCTGGGTTTTGTTTGGTTTTGCTGAGTGCATTCCCCATGTGTGCCCTGACGGCGTACCTCTCAACTTTCAGTGGAGACAGCGTCAGCTCAGGGATCTGCATTTTCTTACGTCCTCCCAGAGGTGGACACTCAGAACTGGAGAGGAGAATAGGACACACTGAAATTAAGGCCCTGTGTGATAAATGTGGTCAGCAAATAGGCTGCAGTGATGGACTTGCAGTCTGTTGCCCTTGTATGTAAGCACGTCAGGGAGACCCACGTCTCCTGCTGTTCTCCTTACATACTCACAGTTGTATCTACATACGTGTGCCGATACACCAGCCATCCTCTCCAGTTATTAAATAGTTGTTTTTTCTTTAGAACAGTGAGAGTTGAGAGGTATGGGAGATTCAGGTGTTTTAATTCTGACACACTGTTGCAGAACGAAGAACGCTACTAACATTCACCAGCTCCACAGCGTTGTATTCAGCCATGCGAACGGGAGACGGTTTTCACGGTGCACTTCGGACAGGGTTGCTTTGATGCAAAATAGGTTCCAGGATGCCTGCATTGCTGCTGCTTAATGGAGGAAAACGTTTTGCGCCACCTCGTCATAGCACCTTTGAAAGTATTTCCAGGGAGCCTCGATTTTTCTTCTGGGAAGCTGCTCTTCGCTCGCCGACCAGACGCAGTGTTTGAAAGATTAATTCCTAGCGAAAATTATTATTAAAGATAAAATATTCAGAGACTGCCTGAGTGCAGTTGCAAGTAGCTGTGAAATGACCTTGCCCACACAGAAGATGTTCGGTGTGGGTGAGGCAGAAATTGAAGGGTAACCCGGTTTGCAAACTTAGCTGGTGTGGAGAGGGGGGCTCATGGAAACACGCTGCGCTGGGGTTTTTCAGCAGAGCTGTTGTGAACCCCCGGTCACTGCAGGGTCTGTTCCTATGGGGAGCCTTGAAACAGAGTGGTTCTCTGCCCTGGCTGTAGGAACTGGCACAGGTCCAGCTACTTCGAGGTGTAAGAGCATCAGTGCAGGTGAAGTCTGGCCTCAAATGGCAAGTCCTCTCGTGTGCGTCAAAAAAGGGTGCTTGGGATGTCATCAACAGGCTGCACCAGTCCAGAAATTTTACGGAAATTATTTCATTTTCAGCCCTGCATGTTCTCGGCCTATACAGTCTGAGAATTGTTCTCCAGTTCAGCAGAACAGGTTGTTGATTTATACTCTCCTCATTCATACTTATGCATATTATTCAGAAAAAGCTGCTTATGCTGAGGGCATACTTGATACAATTAATTAAAAGAAAAAAAAAA
>NW_010285797.1:0-2432 GCF_000690775.1 Eurypyga helias
AGCACATTCTCATGTATTTAATTTTTTGAAACTATCCACAGAACTGGTAGACTCTAATCAGTGATACTTTACCTTCAGATGTTTATGTACGAAGGGCTGGAAAAGTCATCCTTGGAAAAGACCCTCTGCAAAGCTTGCTTCTGCTGCAGCTATGGAAGACAACATCAATAGGGCTAGGATGATGATGAGGACGATGTCTCAAGATTCCTTTATGGCCTTGGGTATAGATAAATAGACATGACAAGAAGTGCAGCCTGTATGAGATGATGTGGAAAAGCAGCATCAGCTGGAGCCCTTGGTACATGCCACTCCTGCTGCAGAAAGCACATGCATCAGGGGAGCATATAGCATAGCACTCCATACCCACATCTCCATGTGGGCTCTTTATAATGATAACCCAAATGGCCCATACCATTATGGTAGAATGGGGCCAGGTTCATCAGGGTACCTTGCCCCAATGGATTGGAAAGAGGTCCCAGGATTATTTTGGCTAGACAAGAAAAGAGATCCATTGTGCATGTCATCCAGAAAAGACTGTGGAGCAGACAACTGTGGGAGAAGCGACATAAAATCAGGAGGGGGATGAAACTGCCTTCCCACAGGGACTGCCTATGGACCACTACCAGTGCCAGGATACACACTACATGGGATACTTCATCTGACACGGTACCGCCATTCTTGAGTACTTATCTTAGGAAAACCGTGATATTCACACTCAACTTCTAAATATAAAGTTACAACTGCTTCAGAAACAATTCTGTGCAGAAATAAAATCAAATCAAGTACAATGAGCCATGCTTACATCAGCTGCAAGAGAGTTCTTGCTCTCTGAAGCAGTCAGTTGTCAAGTTGTCAGTGCCATTCCCCAAGTCTGGGGACAAATTTCTGGTTCAAAGTCCTCACGTTTGCCATCATTGGAGGAGAATATGGATCTGGGGATTCACGTTCCCTTTCACAGCCCAGCCCCCCCAGGCATCTGTTTGTATTCATACTTCTCCCTGCTCCTCTCTCCAAGGATTTCTTGACAATTAAAATAATCGGGAGATTACTTTTTAACTCTACTCAGGCCACTGAATGTCTTTTTTCTTGGGGAATGTCAGTATTTTAAGAGCTGACTGAATAAAATAATTTCCTACTCAAACTGAAAATTGATTCTGTTAGTGACTGTACCACAGGTTAAATAGCTGCAAATAAATATAATCATGTAATTGCATACTTATAAGTGATTTCTAGACATCAGCCAGCTCAACCCCCCCCAGTCAAAAAGGGTTAATTTGAAGTAAGATGCATCTTCAGAGTCATATTTAATCTTTATCTAATTGAACTTCTAATACCTGAAGACAGACTTCACTTACCCTCTCTAAGCAACTTTTAGTGTTTGACCACCCTTACTGTGGCTTTTTTCCAAATGTCTACGTGACAGCTTCCTACATTTAAATCAGTATCTGCTGCCTCTTGCCCTTTTAGTCTGTTTTCTTTAGACCACACCATGAGGTAGATGAATACAGTTCAAAACAATTCAAGACCCTTAGACATATATTTTTCAGATTGCATAAATCCATTTCTCTCAGCCTTTCCCCATATGCCATGTTTTCCAGTTCCCTTACCACCATGGTAGCCCTCCAATGGACTTGCACCAATATATCAATATCCCTCCTGCCAGGGTACCCAGAAATGGAAACAGTACTCCAGAGGAGATCTCAGAGGTGTTGAACAGAGGGGAATAATAATTTCCTTCAATTTGCCAGCTATATTCTCACTAATTCATGTTGAGATGTGGTCACATTTATCACTGCAGCCTGCTGAGTATTAGGACTCCCAAGCTTTCCTGCTTTCTAGCCATTCTGCCCTCAGCCTGTCCTGTTGTCTGAGGCTGACCTTTCACAGTTGATAGGGAGCAACTTCACGATGACATTGGCAGCTTCTTATGGGACCTTTGGAACACAGTTGATTTCCCAGCTAGTGAGTAACTGTATTTTGTATTGACACTTTTTTAAGTGGAATGACACCACAATTTATTTCCATAAAATAAACATAACCACATGGTCATCATCTCTGGCACTTAAGCAACTGTTAATTTTTAGGTGAGCGATTAATTCTTTTCCTACCAGAAAGAATAACTGCCAATTTTTAGCTAATATTTCGTTACCTCATGCAGCCTACAGAACATTCTGTATTAGAAAATTACTATTTAAGGGTGGTTTGTAATCAACAGATGCCCTGTAGTTTTTAGTCCATGCAACAAATATTTTTTTTTCCTACACATTACACATGGTCACTTACCTCTCATGAGGGCTCAGAAAGTAAGTAACAGATGCCCTTTAAGCCTGCTCTGTTGCATTATGTTAATCCTCAAAATTCTGGGGGACTCATGGTCCTGAACCATCCAGAACTCTGGAATGCATAACAGTATCTCTGGAAAAAAAAAAAAA
>NW_010285798.1:0-2471 GCF_000690775.1 Eurypyga helias
AAAAAAAAAAACAACAAAACAAAACTATTTTTATTTACTACCAGCAAGGACTGAGGTTTTACACAAAACTGTGCTGTAGCTGTTCTCTCTTCTGTTTCAGCTATCCAGTTTATTTTCACTCTACTTCAGCTGCCATTTAATCACAAGATGTGCTGAGCAGACATTGCCACTCTGAGGAAGGGGAGAAAATGAAAGGTGTAGAAATTCATTTGCAGTCTGTTCATTATTTGCCTTTCCCAGCATGTAGTACATGAGTTTCGTGTGTGCCTGTGCCAGCCTGGCTTCTGGATGTCTCCCGTGGTTATAACACACCTCTTGTCGTGTGGTTGTGGTGCTCAGACCAAGGTGAGTCAATACAAAGCAGCTGTGTTGTGGTCCTTTAGGAGCCTTCACCAGCTAAGCATCACTTTCAGCCTTCCCCCAGGGCATGCACATGAATCCTTGGAAAGTACCACCTTCAACCAGGTCCTCTGTCCCAAACCCAAACACCTGGAGGAGAGAGATAAAGAGGAAAGTGTGGCTGGGGTCCTGGGGTGGACCAAAGCGGGTGCCCTGGCATGTCCCCCTCTGAGGCGGTGTGGGTCCTCACGCTCCTGGAGCCTGGTCCAGCAGCGGTTGTAAGATAAACACAGCCCAGCCCACTGCTTTTCCAAACAACGTGTGGTATCTCATCCCAGCCTGCTAATGGCCACCCGAGTCAACAGAAGGGCTCTCTGTTGACTCTAAAGTTGCATTGGGATTAGGCCTTAAAATAGCACCCACAAGTACCCTGTAAGCATCTGTGATCCTATCCGAAAAACAATTATTCCCTCCTGATTCTCTGGATTCATGATTCAGTGCTCCTTGGCATGTTTCAGTCATATCCTCAGCACAGTCCAGGTCTGTAGCCCTGAGGTGGTGATGGATATTTCTAGGGGATATGCCAGACTCCCATCTGTCAAACCATACCCAGAAGGCAAAGGCAAACTCCTGGGGTACACCCTTCTCTGGGTGAGCCACTGAAATGTGTTAGCTGGGAACACTGAGAGGGTATCTGTAGCCCTGGGTGGCCGAGGGACCGCGTATGTTTGTTGCAACCCCCGTTCTTGCATGTCCCCTTTGAATTTTGCAATTTTCATTTACACCTTTGCAGAACAACTCTTTCTGAGATGGTGCAAAGCACAAGGAGGGAGAGGACATTGGCCCTGGAAGTGCTTGCAGGAGAAGCAAGGGGGAAGAAAATGTGGGCAAATCCCCAGTGATCATTCCCCTTTGTTGAATTATGGAATCATTACCTGCCCAAAACGCAGAGGTGAAGGCAGAGCAGCCCCATCCACTGCAGTGGCGGGGAGGGACACGAGGCGCTGGCCAAGGCTCCGCAGCCCCGTGAAGGTCGGCAGCGGAGGCAGCAGCAGAGCCAGGAGCTGAGCTCACATCTCCCAGCTCCCCAGCCAGTCCCCGACCCACAGGGCCATTTTTTCCTCTCCGTTCTGCCTCATTAGCACTAGTAAGCACTTCTGTCATCAGGGACACGCACACTCTGGTGGGGAGTGTAGCAGAAATGCCTATTAATAAATGATATAATACTTTCCAGTTTTCAAGGCTCTCTGTGGCGTCCGCTCAGCAGTCCTGGCTGAGTCAAGCTCTTTTATTTACACCCTCAGCCCTGCCAGACCTGTTGTTTGCCATTGCCTGGGCTTGCCCAGAGACATATCCAGCTGCCAAAGGATTGCCTCGAGCTGGCCACGCACACAGCCCCAGATGGGGACCAGGGAGCGGCGATGCTGGTGGTGTGGCAGGCGTGGAAGCAGGGGGAGCTGGTGGGGAAGGGTCCCTGGGCTGTGCCACTTGGCGTTGGATGGGATGAGAGGGGCAGCTTTGTAACAAATGTTTTGTATTAGCCCTGAAAGCCTCCAGCCCCAGGCTGGGGATCCATCTGCAAGCATGGAACTGGGGCGGGCACTCTCCTGGCGTGTCTCAGAGTTATTGCTTCATTCTCCTCACAACAATGTCGCACAACGGGACGTGTTTTATGGGGACATTAATCCACACAGCAATGGCCTTAATGCATCTCACCACCCGAGGTGTGTATTAGCTGCCTCTATAACATACACCCCAGTGGGTTTTATTGCTATTGCAGCATAAATCCTGGGGTTTAGAACCTTTTAAAACTCTCCTGTTGAGGTCTACCCTTCCAGGTTTCAATCCAGAGCATGGTGGAAAAAACCCAAACCCCTCCACCCCACCTCTCAGTTGCCATGGGGGTTAGCTGAGGCTTTGGAGACATCAGAGCTATTCTCCTGTATCTCCCATAGGAAAGCAAAGATAACGAAGGGACTCAGAATGTTACACCTTCTTTTCTATTCACACTACAGCTATGCAGATGCTTAGTATGACAGTTTCGTGCTGTCTGCCAGGACACCCAGTGCCACATCTAAGACCTCTTTGCCACCAACACATGAGTTGCTGTCACCTTTTGCATCCCTGAAAGT
>NW_010285799.1:0-2474 GCF_000690775.1 Eurypyga helias
GGGTTGGACTAGATGATTTCTGAAGTCCCCTTTCAACGCCTAGCATTCTGTGATTCTCTAACACTCTCCACGGTGTCTTTGCAGTGAGAGACACATGCAAACACATCGCTTTTCTTACAAGCCAGTGAGATGGAAAAATGATTTCCTGATTTACCCAGAGAAACCAAGTTGTGGACAGACTACATGGGAAGCCTGTAGTGGAGCCACAGCTGGACACCAGCCAACAGGTCTGCTGTGTCAGCACAGTGTCTACCACACCACCTCTTCTGTCTCCTGCAGCCTGAAGCAAAGTTGGCAGCACTCAGAAATCAAAAGTTTATCCTACTTCAGTGTCCTGAAATCATCCAAACTGATCTCCTCAGAGAGGTGGCAATGCCTTTTAAAATTTTGGTTTTACAATAAACCTACCATCTACTATTATTTGTTCCAAAGCCCTACAATGTAATGTGCCTACACTGCTCCAAAAAAATGCAGCCAAACACTTAATAAGATTAGGATTTTCTACAGGAAAGGTAACACTACCTGGTCTCCCTAAGTCTGTTGGGCAGTGAATGACTGTAAGATGGAAAGCTTCTCAGCAAAGAAAAAATACCCACAGTTTTGTACCAGTATAAAGGTAACAGTGCCAACAGTAATGCATGTCCAGCTATGCCATTAGACATTGTCTTTGCAAGCAGAAGTGCTTAACAGCCTTTTCAGCTGCATCTCGCCTTGGTTTGTGGAGCTCTCTCTGCTCCACTGCAGTTCCCTCAGGTCCCAGCCAGCCGTGCAAGGAGCCCTGCTCCTCAGCCTTTCCCAGGCTGTGGATGTCACATCTGTGGAGCAGTGGAGGCAGGGGGTGAATGTGCTGTCCCAGTTGGCTGCCCCACACCAGCAGACCCCCAGGGTCTGGGCCAGGCTGAAGGAGCCACCAGCATCTCTGGTCAAAGCAGCCAGAATGCAGTCACCCCTTGTTTTCCAAGCGGACCCATAATAATTTATATTCACTGTAGTATGCCTAACTGGAGATAACACGGCCCGAGTCACATAAACTCCTGCTGGTGCTCTCTGAGGCAGAGGGCAACATCATGCCTTCCATGAGGAGACAGGTTTGCAGTGAGGTAAGGTGCTGAGCGCAAGCAGTGGCTGTTCACAAGAAGTCAAGTGCACCTCTGCGTATTTGCACACATACAGAGGGATTGGCAGAACACGCTTTTACTCTGTGAAGTAAGAGTTTTTCTATTATAAATTAAAACAATACTTAAAAGGTGATTTTTGTACCATCTGCACCCCATGCACGCTGAAAAAGTTCAACATGCACTGAAGTTTCTATGATGAATACTAAATTGCTCTTAAAAAAAAATAATGTGTCACCCCAAGGAACCTTGAACTCAAAGGAGCCACTGACATCCCCGTTCCTGTTCTGTCAGTCTCCTCATGGAAACAGCCATTCGTAGCTTGCAGACCCCCTCAACAAAACCCAGGCTACCTCTGTCCTGAAATTAAGGACTGATGATACAAACTGCCCGAAAGCTGAGTCCAAAGGCCATTTTGCATCCGCTCATCTGCAAAGCTCAACAGCTCCAGAAGTACCTGAGGAAAAAAGTTAGCACTCTCCTCTCTGCCTGCTGTTTTGCACACATCATCTTCCGTCCTCTGGTGGGGCAGGGCTGTGGGCAGCATCCGCGTTCTTCACATCTCCATGTCTCCCTTGTGCAAGTGCACGTGTGCACAAGTACAACTGAGAATAGGTCGCCTGCAGGAGACACCATTATTTCAGCTGTAACAAAATGGAGGAATCACTCCCTGGCACGGAAACGATCACGTGCATGTTTCTTCTCCCTCCAGAGTGGATGCAGTGACCTGTTTCCTTTCAAACCCATTTTTAGGGTTTTTCCCTACTTCTTAAAAAACAACTCGCCTAAAATCTCTGGATGCAATGAATTATTACTACTATTATTATTAGTGTGTGGTAGCTGGCTAGCAAGAGACATGTTTTATAATCTTATTACCCACACCAAGTCTATGAACCACAGTTCGACCGACAGCCAGAGGCTTGGGTCTGCAAAGAATATGCTGTGTATTAACTGCTAAAGAAAATCTAGAAGCCTTTGGGTTTGTTTTATTAAACTGTTTAGAATACACACTGCAGTAAATCTGAACCATAAGGTTTCCTTTTTATAGTGCTTAGCAATCCTATTTTACAGTAACAATAAAAAAACAACCAGTCATAAAAATTCTTGACCTTAGCACTGCATTAAAAAGGGGGCTTAGGAGATCATTACCCCATGAGAAGGGGCTTTTGCTTTATATTAACTCCTGCAGCTCTGGAGAGTCCTCGCACATTTGTGGGTCCCAGAAAGGGAGATAAAAACAGCCCTAGGGAGGCCCTGGGATATTCAGATTATTTCTAACCCAGGACAGTCCAGCTGTCCAAACGCTGCAGCCCGGTGCCAGGTTTGGGATCCTTCCCTGGGTCATAGAATCATAGAATC
>NW_010285800.1:0-2496 GCF_000690775.1 Eurypyga helias
AGAGCTGCGATAAGCCATGCGGCGCGGGGCTGTGCGTGTGTGCACAACAGTGCAGCGAGAAGCCCGGCTGCCATCCCGTCCTGCTTACCTGGGCGTGAACTCCCTGACCTCACCAACTGTCCTGCAACCGGCACCTCTGCAGCACCGCAGGCTGCCGCAGGGCCCCCTTCTCATTCCTCAGGGCCCAGGAGGCGTAGAAGTTAACCAAACCCGCCGTGGTGCACAGCAGGGCTGACAGCACACTCCGTCAGGGATGAATAACCCAAGACTTTCTACACAGACCTCACCGAGTCCCACTTCAGTGCGACAGTCTCACTAGAACACCACAAATAAAAAAACTCTGCTAATCCAGACCTCCTGGGTATCTTCCAGAGGTTATCGTCAGGACAGCAGGAGCCGGCACGGCTGTGCGTGCGGCCGAGCTCCATCTGCTCTCGCTGAGGCCAGCCCAGCTTGGACACGTGTCCCACGTGGGGACGGGGCAGTGGTCGCTGGCAGAAGGATGTGTGCAGCGTGGAGCTGCTGCATTTTAAACAAGAAGAGCGTGCCAGGGATGCCAGCACCCCCACCTACCCCAGCTGCCATCCAGGCGCTGGGGCAGTACCATCTCCAGCCACCCCAGAGAAACCGGAGATGATGGCGGGTTTCTACTCGTCTGACTGGCCGGGTCTGGAGACGAGAAGCGTTTGTGCTAGCTTTGGTCTCCCCTCCAGCCCTTGTGACCATGGCGACCCAGGATAAAGACCCTCAATTCCCAGACTGAGTAAAAAGCCTACGGTGCTGACAACCCCAGTGCTACTGTGATCCGTAAACTCACAGCAGCCTACTCCTGAAAGAGGGTATCATCGTCTCCGTTATTTCCTCTGCTCCTGCACAGAAGAGACACAGACGGAGAAGCAGGAGCGGGGACGGCCATACAGAAAGATCAGAAAAGAAGCAAAAAGGGTGTGATGGCCAAGAGCCACGGGAGCGAGGCATCAGCACTATAGGAGAACAACAACTAAGCCTCCTGGGGGACCACGGCCCTGCGGAGCCATCCTGTTCGCTCAGCTCCCTCCACCCATTCTCTGGCCCTTCTCGAACTCCGTCGGTGCAGGCTGGACAGCTGAGGGTCACTCCAGATACCCAAGGCTTCGTGCTTGCTGGGGACATTTTTGGGGGGGAAGTCTGTAGGGTCTCTTTTAGGTCCTTTCGCTTTCTCTGTTGTCTGTGCTTCCTCTCCGAGGACTCCTGCGAGATGGACAGATGCTTCTGCCCGGCCAGTGGCATCTTCCTGCGCAGGAGGAAAAGACTCGTGTGGAAGATGGAGGTCTCAAAGCTCCCATATGAAAAGCAACCCAGAGCTCACCGTAGCCAGAAAAGTAGGTATTTTCCCCTTTCCAGATGAAACTGAGCACAATATTTATTCCTCCATGCCTTAAAGGAAGAAAATCCATGAAAATGTGTCAAAGACAAGGAAGAGAAAGAGAAGAGGTTTGGTCCCACGAGGAAGCCGTGCATTTCTGAGGTTGGAATCTGGCACTTGGAAGTGTGAGCCATGAAGTTCCTAATGAACACAATTCAAACCCTCCAGCCGCTGGGTCACAGAGACCTAAACAAGGTCGAGGTTTTCTCCTTCTGAGGGAAACGACATTTCAACCACGCACCTCCCCCCGAGGAAAACAGCAGGAACGGAGGAAGAAGCGTGAGCAGACAAGGACAACCGGCAGTTGTTACAGGTACAAACAAGAGCAAGGTAGTGCCAAAGGGTGACGATGAGGAAAACCATTATGAGCAGATAATGGTCAGTGCAAAAGCTTTTGAAAAAAGAAGTGTTCCTAAAGACAGTTCCAAAAGAAAATCGATAGAAATTCAGAGCTATTAACGTGCGATTATATTGTCATCCGGAGCCAGCAGGCTACAGATACGGCGGCGATTCACCCAGTGTCGCACGCTCGCACTGACTTCAGAAACGCTTCTCCCTCCCTACGACCTCATCTACAGCCCGGGGATGCACGGCAGCAGCAGGCTCGTGCCCTGGGCCTGGTGCTCCGGGGAACCTCGGCCATTCCGGACCCTCAGGAAGCAGCCGGGTGCGGGATTAGGGCTGCGCACGTGGGGCGGCGAAGGATGCGCCTTCCAGTCGGCACATGCTCTCGCCATGGTGTGTCTCGAGGTGTCGGAGAACACCGAGCAGCCGCCTGGTAATGAGGTTTCTGACTGTTCAGACGGGGCATTTCCAACACGCTGCCGTGCAATGAGCAGCGCACAGCCCACCGAAAACTTGAAGAGAAACAAAATGTGATGTTTTTCATGGCGGGATGTAGGTTTTATTACGTTGAGGAAGTTGCTACCTAATATTACGACACCCGGCCCGCCGGGTTTCGGGCAGGAACCCACTCCCGCGCACAGGGACTCGGCTGTAAAGCCCCGGTGCGGGGCACAACCCCCGGAGCCGTCTGTCCCAGCTGGGTGCTGCGACGGGAGCGCCCTGCCCGGGGTCCCCCGCCCCGGCCG
>NW_010285801.1:0-2509 GCF_000690775.1 Eurypyga helias
AGCTGGGCGGCACATGTCCCGTGCACAGCCTCCCGCCTCCTCGCACTCGGAGACGTTTAGCGCGTCCCATGCGCTGACGCCGCTGCGCTGCCGTGAAGGGGCGCGATCCGTGGCAGCGTCTCCGTGTGCCGTTGGCGGTCGGGGAAGAGAGGTTGGTCACGGCACTTAGCATTTTTTCAGAGGAAGGGTGGAAGGAGTTACCAGGGAGGAGGATATCCTCTGTGAGAGGGGAGAGGAAGCTCCTCCAGAAGTTCGCAGATCGCTGTCTCCCAGAAAGCCGGTCTTCCCTGAAGGGAAGCTGTACCACTTCCAGTGTCGGGCTGTGCTTTTCCCACTGGAAAGCAGCTTTGCGCGTTACAGCGACAAGGTTCTTGTTCTTCTGTGAACTCCTCCGAGTAACACAAGAACAGTTGAGGGAATTAAATTCTCGGAATTAACTCAGATGTCTAATGGCTGAATTGGCATAAACAGCATCCTCGGTGTGATAGTTTGGTTAGGAATTATAGTTTCACCTTCATCAAAAAGCTGAAACGCATCATTTTTGTTTCTTAGAGCTGCTGATCAATTAGTCGATTGTCTGTGCTTTGTGTCAGAAAATACAGATAATTACTTCATTGTTGAGTATTATTTTTGCTTATTTTTGAAATCTACCTTATTTTTCAGCTGATGGGGAACACAAACTCGATTCAAGTTCAGGCAGAATTTTAGGAAGACTTAGAGGTAAGTGAGTCACTAAATGTCCTTTAAAAACGCAGTAACCGGAGGGGTTTTTTTCTGTATTCAGTTCTGGTCGAGTAACAGACTTGGTGGAACTTTCTGAGAGGAAGGATTGGGGGCAAACCTCAAGGGTTTTGTGGGAGTGTCTCTTACAACACCTTTCATCTGGCTGAAGGGGGCGAGTCACTGCCGGTGGGAGAGCAGCAGCTGTCCCAGTGCCTTGCCTGCGGATCTGGTGATGAAACGCAGCTCTGGGGGCGGAGGGCGGGTTGCTGGGAACACAGACAGCCGGCCTCAGGACGTAAGGGAAGAATGGATGCTGGAGAAAACTTCCGTGCCCAAGATGAGTTTCCCTCCTCTTCCATAACGTCTGTTCTCAGCCGCTGTGGCTCATGTGCTGATCTTGAAAACCCCTTTCGGGCAGGACACTTAAAATAATCTCCCCCGCGCCCCCGAGCGAGTAGACAGACTTTTACCCCCCCCGGAGAGTAAAGCAAACCTGGTGACAAGCCTCTCCTTTCCACAGGGAAAGGTGGTGGCGGCCTAAACCTTGGGAACTTCTTTGCCAGTCACAAAGGCTACAGCCGGCAGGGGTTCGACCGGCTGAGCACGGAAGGAAGTGACCAGGAGAAGGAGGAAGATGATGGCACAGATTCAGAGGAAGAGTGTTCAGCACCTCCGCCCCCACCAGCACCTTCATCGTCCTGAAACCAGCCTTTGAGTTCTCCATCATACGATTCAGCCCAGAATGTCCGATTCCTTTTCCCTTAAGCACGTTTAGGATTTTGTGTATTTAATTGTAAACTGTACTAGTCTGTGTGGGGCTGTACACTGGTTCCTTTAATTTTTGGTTGGTTTTTGTTCCGTTTTTTAAGTGCAAGAGTGTATGGAAGTTCCATATCGGTGCCGTTGGTTTTTTTTATGTGAACATCTTAATAAAGCAAACAGTCTTCTTATTGCAGCACTGATTTAAAGCAGTAGTATTTTCTCATATCAAATTGGGGATCTTGTAAATAAATCTTACTATCTGCTTCATCAAAATATTTTTCCCATAGCTATTAAGTTGCCAATTTCTGTTTTGTGCCTTTCCTCTTCAATGTCCTTAACCTGTTGCAGTACAGAGAAAATACAGTGCCACAAGAAAATGAAGCTGCTAAATCTTCTTCTATTTTTTTAAAATCACTAGCATTATATTGCATTGAAGGAAATAAAAAAGTCTCTATTTAATTTTTTTTTTCTTCTTCCTAACTTGATGTGTTTCTGGGATGTCTTATTTTTAGATCGTATCACTGTTAGAACACTATTTTCAGAAGCTGAATGTAATTTGTGTAATAAAGTATTGGCAGAGCATTAGCAGTCAGAGTGTACTTTGGAATCTTTAAATACTCTTAGGTTTTTTGGTATACAAATTTTGTAAAAGTCACACAGACACTTAATACAGGAATAATTTTAATGTCTTCTACCAGCGGAGAAAAAGTGGTATTTTGTGTGGAAGCTGGAAAAATATTTTGCTGTGTCACAAGGTGGGTGGGTGTTTGGTTTTTTTCCCCAGGACTAAGAATTTACACACGTGTACAAAGTCCAGCTTCAGCATTCAAAGAGCATCTAGTGCTGCCCGTTTTGTGGTACTGATTTCCTCGTTTCTCCACGCTTCCTTTTCCATTGATGCCACAGGAGTCCTTGATGCCGTAATGCGCTCACCCGCTGAACTGGCTGGATGATCCACTGCGTGACTCATCCGAAGTGTGAATCACGGAGCGACGTCACCGTGTTGTATCAGCCTAGTCTGAGG
>NW_010285802.1:0-2526 GCF_000690775.1 Eurypyga helias
AACCCAAACCATTCCATGATTCATATTGTGCTGGGTTGTTCTTATGATGACCTTTCTCCTGTGCAACACACCTGGGACTTCTGATCTGATTTCTGGAGAGGTGGTCTTCTCATGTTCTGGAAGAACACCAAGTGGAAATGTGGGGAAGAAGTGCCTGTTCACAGCACGCAAAATATTGTGTAGTCAGTCATATGGTATCGTGTGCTGAAGGCTATAAACACATGGGCAAGATGGGGGAAACTTTGGGGTTCTTCAGGCTGAAGTACAGGGATAGTGTTGCTGTGGTGATTTTAAACAAAACACCCCCTTACTCAGTTGTCTTCGAAGCCAAATGAATTTACAGTCATTCCAATAAAAATGCTAAAAGTCTGCACTGAAACTCCAAAAAAGTCCAAGATACAGATTGCAGCATGCAAACTTACAGAGGATAAAGGAGCTCTGGCTGGGGTCTGCCGAACAAGAGGGACACTGGCTTCATGTCGTGAGCTGACACTTCATATTTAGTCCCATGCATGTGCACTCCGGTGCTCCAGAGTGGAGCTCACCTCTCCAGAGGCCAGAAGGAGGCTGGTCTGCTAGATGCTTCAGCCTCTGAACCCTGGCGTCTTGCTCTTGGAAGTGGAGTCACAGCACCTTCAGCAGGCAGTGGGTCCTGTTCCTAAAGGCAAGTGAGCTACTTCCATATGGTGCCTTACGCATTGCTGGCCAAGGGGAACAGGCAGACCCAGCTTGGGCTAGCCACCAGGCCTGCTTGCTGTTGCCAAGTTGATCTGTGACCAGGAAGAACAGGTTTGTTCACTTTTGCATATTCAGGAATAGTTTGGTCAAAAAAGACATCGATTTCTTTAATGTTTGGTTTTGTTTCAAACACTGAAGAATCTGTGGCTTGCCTGTGTGTATCTAGGGATGACTGTGAGAACACTGATGTTTTATTAGGTCTTTAAGAGTCTGGATGCTTTGAAAGCATGAAAATCATGTAGCCATCTCCAAAATGACAGCCAGGCTTCAGGTAATTGGCAAATGAGCTGGAGTTCCTGCCTTTCTCCTTTGGAGGGTACTACACAGCGAAATACTTATTTATAAACGAGATGTACCTGTGCATTAGTTACCCAGTGTAGTTGACTTAAATCAAACAAAGGCACCCAAACACATTGCACTAATACTGGGACAGTTTCCTTGAGAAATGTGGGTAGAGAACAAGTTCAGTTACTGAACTGTAGGAGTTGCTTGGAAAAAGGCAGGGGACCTCCCTGACTGTACTGTCTGCTTGTGGGCACACTCCTTTGTGGTGTGGGAAGGGCTTCCAGGAGCAGCTGAGCTGACGAGAGCCGCTGACTCCCAGCAGGTTTACAGCTACCTGTGGCCAGTGGCCAGTGCACTGCAGGGGACCAGCTGGTCAACGCGCTGCCTGCTGCTGGCGAGCTCCCATAGGTGGGTTAGTTCTCCAGGTCCGTACATGGTGCTCGCTGTCTGTCCGCCGAGGCAGGGACTGCTCAGCCTGTGGGGATCTACACCTGAGACGCCTGAACTGCAGCTCAGTTTGAACAGGGTATGAGAACGTGGCAGAACCATGTGGAGGAGAGGGACCTGTGCGCACTGTTTGACAAAATGCTGCCTGCAGCAGTAGGGTCTGCGGAGGAAAACTTTCCTCACTCTGAGCCCTGCTTAAAAAGAAATGGTGATGGAAGGGCCTTTTCTGATTGTATTGCTGCCTTTAGGAACAGCTTTGGCTGTGTGTTCATTGGTGTTAAGGGTGAAATATCCTGGTTCTTAAGGACAAGCTGGAAGAGGCATCTGTTTCCTTTGGCCCATATCCAGTAAAGCACTTTAGAAGTTTAGCAGGCATAAATTAAGCCAACATTTAAACCTCTCTGGAATCAGTGGGAATAAAATACATGACTAAACCTAGGTATTTATTGAAGCTCTCCTTGGCTTGTGATGCCCTTTCTGAACTGAAGCCTTGGGGGGTTTTCCTGAAGTGCAACTGTTTGGGGATAATACTTACTCTTTGCCTGAACTATCTGCTAGGCTAAGTTACTCATGTGTCTGTGATGATGGCGCAAACAAGCTCAGGCTTCTGTGGCAGAGGAAGAGTTCCTATGCTTCAGAAATGCAGATACACTTCCACGTTCCGCTCTGCAGGCAGGGGGGGCAGTGTAAATACAGGAAGCTGTTGGTAACGCAGCATTAAACTTCTGAGACTGGTCCTATTTCCAGCTAGCACTAGGAATAGAGGTATGAGAGGTGCATAAAGACAGAGATACCCAAAATCCATGGTTTGGGATTCATTTGGCCTTTGATGTGACATTTTGAAGTTCACATCCCTGGCCTTCGCTGACTATGCAGGCCGCGTTCTGTACAGCACAACAGTCATTACATCAGGAAGTGGCCAGAGCACCATTTTGGCCCTCGTGTTGACCCGGGCTGTAAGTATGAACTGCAGTAATCCTCTGAGCTATGGAGCACCACTGAGACCTCCTTGTGGTACCTGCACAGCAGGAGGCATTTCATAGAATCATAGAATGG
>NW_010285803.1:0-2511 GCF_000690775.1 Eurypyga helias
ACGTGGTACGGCTTCGCCCTCCCCGCCCTTGGGTTCTTCCTCATGGTGCCCCTTCTCCGCTGCCCTGTGGTGCCCCGCACAGACCAGGGCCTGTCCCCGCTGCCCGCCATCTCTGCCCAGCCTCACGCCAGTGCCTCTGGCTGAACAGCTCGTGTCCCGCCAGCCAGCCGCTGACCCGAGGCCCGCCACCGGCCTAGCGCATGTTCCTTCTTCCCCTGTGGCGCGGCTTCCCGTCTCCGTCTTCCCAGTGCCTTCTCTAGGGTGAGTTAACGTCAATCCCTGCCCACGCTCCTGAGGCAGCCTGTGCTGGGAGCAGGGGGAGGAAGCATCCTTTCTTGTCTTCCATCACAGAGGTGGTGTCGCAAGTCAAAAAAGAGGTTTCCTTCGTAATGAGAGGTGGTATTGTGGGCTCCTTTAGAAATCACGGAAATGTTAGCTCTGAGACGATTTGTGAGAGTTTGACAACTGTGTGCCACAGTGCGTTGGCTGAGGCAGCTGATAATTTTCTTATTCAGCTCTGTGTTGTGAGTGATTGTCATCTCCTTTGACTCTGACAAAACAAACACTAAAGGAGATGGGATAGCGGAAGGCTTTTGGTTGATTTTTTTCATTTTAGGATGCCAGAATCAGGTATTCAGTCAACAGCTCGTCTACAGCAGCCATTATCACGAGTTCCTGACTGGCCCTCAGGTGATTTGGCTGCCTATCAGATTGCTTTATCATAGTCCTTATCATAAAAGACTTCCTCATTTTTGTTTTTGATTTTTTGTACACATGGAGTTGTTCCTAGGAGCAAATGAAGACCGAGGGTGCTAAGGTGGGCAGGACAGGCAGACACTGGGGGCCAGAATTGCTGGGGAAGGAAAGAGTTAGAAAAAGCCTCCTCACCCAGCAGCGGGTGGTGTGCAGGGGCACTGACTGTCTTTAGGAGCCTGAATCCTCATGATATTGTAATGATCTTTAAGAGTGGAATCCTGAAAAGTAACTAGCCACCTTCTCTGTTCAGAAATCCTTCAAACAGTGCTTTCTCCTCAAATAACTCCCTGCTTAAATACCCTGTGAAAGAGCGATTATCTTCATCTCCACACAGACCTTAAGCTGAGCCCACTGGAGTTGGTCTGTTCATATGTAATCCTCTTTTTTTCTTTGCTCTGGTGGTCTTTGGGTTTTTGTCAGAAACTTTTTCGTTTGAACAAATTCACTCTTTTTTTCCCTTCGGCACTTTTCCCCGCTAACGTTCGATCTGTATGGGATTATGAAATCTCTCTTGCTTCCATACTCTTGAACTCCTCGGGGTACAGGCCGGCGAGGCTCATGCAGTTATCAACAGCCCTCCAGTTCAAGCAGGCAACGCAGCAAATACCTGCCAGAACCCCTCGTTGCTCACTACAATCAGGTCTTCAGCTGTGGGAGCGTGTGTATTTATAGCCTTGTCACAGAACATCATAATTAGATGTACCCACGAGGCAGGTACAGCCCATAGCGTCGCCACAGCTCGGGGACCCCATTATTAGTGCTGTGTCATCAGAGGCTAGGCCGCAAGCAGATAACCTATCTAATACAGCAGTGCTTTGGGGAATTAGCCACGATTCCATTTTGGGGTGATTAGTTTTTCATCTGACGCTAATGCAATGTTCTGCGTTGTTGCTCTAAAGACTAAAGTTGTCTTTTTTTTCACTCCCAGAACAGGTACTGTTCCTACATCAACAAATCGAAGCTGCTCAGGAGGAACCATTGCTATTTGGTGTCCGTAAACTGCTGGTGTTCAGTCTCCATGAACAGTTTTGTCAGGAGACTTGAATGAGACTGCAAAGGTAATTGAAAGATTTGTTTTATGATCTTCATTCCTGCCAACAAAAATAAAAGGTTTAGAAAAAGAAAAGAGGTTCTGTCAGAGCACCCATTCGGTTACAGTGCTAAACAGCCATTTCTTGGTCAACATTTATTTTAAGCCACTGCAGATCTAGAGTTGCCTCAGACAGCCAAATTAGAGGTGAAACTGTCAGCTGAGAACAAAAATTCAGCTCCTTACTTCCTTCCCTTGAGCCACCCAGCACCCCACAGATTTTAGTTAGAGATAATGGAGAGGGATACAGGGGCTGAATGGATTCATAGGAGTTGACTCAGGCTGAGTAAAGGGTATTAATTAAATACCTGTTTAGTTACGGGAATATCAAGCTGATTACTTCTGGTTCAGTGCTGTGTGTTATTTCAAAGATATGACACACTGATTCAAAGGGTTTTTGTTGGAACACTTCCCAAAAGCATAGGAAGAGAAAGGTAGGATTTAATGGATTTTAGAACAGAAAGAGTTAAATCAAAACAATGTCAACAGTTTTCCTTCATTTCTTCTCCCTGATTATAGGAAGTTCTTTATATGAGAAATCCTTTTCTTGACACTGTGTCATGGTATGAGCTGCTTGTGACTGGGGGGTGGTAGAGGGGCAGCGGATTTAATCAGTCTCCAGTTGTTGGAAATAGAACTTGTTCACTTCAGCCAAAAAAAAAAAA
>NW_010285804.1:0-2508 GCF_000690775.1 Eurypyga helias
CTCAATGCCGTCATCCATGTCATGTTACTTCACCAATTACAATTTATATTAAATAAGAATTTTAACTATTCAGACATTTTAAAAAGATGCTGAGTTTATCCAGCTTAGAGGCAGTATTAGCAGTACTGATAATGCTGTGATTTCCTGTTTCAGGTTTGTGTCAGACCATTACATCGACTCTTTCTGATTAAGAGTGCAAAGCATTTTTGGAAGCGTGCAGATGAAATAACCTATCCAAAAATAGGACAGGGTTTACTGTAAACTTGATTCAGAATAGTTAACAGTGAGGACTCAGGTGAACTAGTTAAGCTTTATCATGTGTCTTTTGTCTAACCTAAGTAGCTTCTTTATTTCCTCCATCCGGAAGAGAAAGCCACCCATGGCAGACAGCTTCTTTTCCTTATTAATGTTTAATGGAGCTCCCATCCATATCTATGCATATCTGTTAAACGTGGTCTTCAGTTTACCCACAGGATACTTTTAATATAACATTGAGGCTTTAAGATGGAATTTCTCTTCCTTTTGATCTTGGATCTAAGACCTCTTAAGAAGTTGCAGTTCTCTCATTCCTAGACATCTTCTTTGACTGATATGTTACTTAATCTTCAGTCATCCCAGCCGAGCCATTTTGCATGATGAATTAAACATCCCTGCTGTTTTCTTTGATGACAGAAATAACAATTACTCTGTTATTATCATCTCTTGTCATAAGGCTTGCATAGCTTAGATGGAAAAGACCAGTTAGGTCATTGATTCCACACACTTTTTCAGAAGCAGAATACATATGGATGGCTTATATTTGAGCAAGAGACAGATCTCCCCACCTTGCGCCCCTCTATGTGAAGTGAAGGTTGGTGAATCATTGGTCTTCTCTATATTGAGGCTCTGCATTGGACAGAAAGATTACCTGGGTGACCTACTATGACTTAGGTTTTTCTTTTTTTCTTTTTATGTGTTTAACTTGCAGTTCAGTTTTCTAGCACTATATTTTGTCTTTTAAATTATCTGACAATGTAACAATCAATGCTTCCAAATAAAGTGAAGCTTAGACTTCGTCACCAGCAGAACAGACAAGGATAACACCACTGCTGGAATTAAAAGCCCAGCACCAAAGAGAAACACCAAACCAAAGCTCTCTGGTGCCTGACTTTCCTGTCTAGTGCACAGTGTATGTTTTACCAGAAAGCGATTGCAATGTGTGTGACTGATTTGGGAGCCAATGCTTTCACAGCAGAGCCAGTCTTGAAAGCCGTGCATAGAGATCATTTCTACTCCACAGCCCTGTGTGCTGGGCTTGCAGTTCCCACAACAACAAGGTAGTAGTCATTCTGGACCTGATCCAAAGTGAAAGAAGTCAGTGGGAACTATTTCAGTTGGCTGTAGGTGAAGTATTATAAAATAAGTGCAAGTGAGGCTGTTCTGCCATCACACGCCTGCAAGAATGGCATCATGTACATTAGTATCTTAAATTTATATAGCATTTTTTCCCATAAAATATTCAGATGATTTTTATAAATGATGAACTCATTGCTCATAAGAGATTTGTGCATGTCCATCTGGGATTCCAGAGAGCTGGTGTTTGCTCATGCAGGTCCCCGCAGCAGGATCAGATTATACATCTGGTCAAACCCACTGAATCCAGCACTGAAGTGTGCCCATCTTTGTGGAATATGGCTGTTAGCAATTCACAGCAATGCCACACAGCATCTTGTGTCAAGCTGAAAATACCCTACCCAACTGAAACCACAGGGCATACTTACAAAGAAATATTAATCTCTTTTTTTAGCATTTACCCAGAACCCATGGTTGATTTTTCCATGAATCCTCTGCAAAAGATCACACCTTCGATACAAAATGTGTGTGTATATATATTCATAAAAAACATCAGAGGATGGCATCATGTGCAGCTCTAGGCTTCCTCATGCCAAGACATGTTCAGTACAGTTATGCACAAAACCAGAAAGTGGCTGTTCAGTCACCAGCACAATGCTTGCAGTCATCAATGCCTTTTCCCCAGCCACCAGTCTGGTTAACTTGCAAAATTGTCTGGCTCTCAGTGCTTCGTGTCACCCATGCCAGCTGCAAACATGCTCCTCTTTTCCTTTTAGAGACTTCTCCAGGAGTTGCTGAGGTGACGTTTGTGGAAAAGGAGCCAGCTGAACGCCACACAATCATTTCATGGGAGCAAGTGAGTATTTCTGTGGTAATTCTGCAGTGAGATCAGTCTGACTGTACAGCAGCCCACGGAGATTGTCAAATGCAATGGCTACCTCGTGTTTGTTTGTGAGACAGCCTGTTGCCACGTTTGATGCACAGTGGAGCCTAAACAGATTTTTTTTTTTAATCAGCTACTACTGTGTATTTTAAGCTATTACATGCACCTGATATGTTAGTGAAACATGAGTAGTGTGGATATAATCAGAATGACAGCTCTAAGAAAAAATCACATTAACTGCAGTAGGCAGCAACAGTGGTGACTCAGTGGAGAACTGTGCTGGGTTCAGCCAG
>NW_010285805.1:0-2501 GCF_000690775.1 Eurypyga helias
AGGTGCAACAAGTGTCTGCTCTGGTGGCAGGCGCGGGGCTCGCGGTCCTACGCGATGACGCAGCCTCCCTTCTCCTTGAAGGGGTTCTTGTCTTCGGGAACCCCCTTCACCAGCGGGTCCTCGCCCGACCGCTCCTCGATGTAGTTCTTGATCTCTTCGGAGCACTTGGACACCTCGAGTGAAAGAAGAGAGAAGCGGCTGCGTTACGACACATCTCAGCAGCAAACCACTGAAATCACATCCTGCTCTTATTTACCTTCCCTTCGCATACAAAAAAGTCTGACCACAGAGCCAGCATGAAGATGTGCGGACTCGGCTTCCTTCCACTTTTTCACAGCCCGATATTCACACAACATGTGGCACTCACTGGGATTGCATATGCCCTTGGAACAGCAGCTGCTGCCTAGTTAAACTGGCACTTTTTAAAAAGAGACGACATAGTTTTATTAAGCTGCGGATCATACTTTCCTTGGGCATCAGCATGACTTACCGGGCAATGGGTTCAGGATCGGTAAGTTTCAATTCAATTTCAAAGCATTTGTGACTTACAGTGTTTTTCCCAAACAAAACATTCAGTAATGATTTTTCAGCGGTAATACACGTTCTCACCTTGCTGTTCTGTAATAGCAACCGTGCTCCTTGAATGGGAGTAAAGACCTGACTAGGAAGGACAATTTACTTGCAGGTTACCTGAGGTTATTTCAAACAACGGTTAATAAAACAGCCTGTTGTGTTACGAGACAACATAATATGCATGACACTTCATATGACATTCATAGCAAACTAGTAGTGATGCAGGCAAGCCTGCACAGAACCCGCCTGTGAGGAAGAAATGGGTTTATTTGTGTTCACTAAGACAAGAGCAGCACACATCATAAGAGTCTGTGGAGCTTGAGGGTGCACAAGCGGGCCTCATCAGCTCCTGAGGATCCTTGCCCACGCACATCTCTCGTTTCCCTTGCCTGTGTCAGCAGAAACTGTCCTTAGGTGCTGAAACACCTGACATGTTTAAGGACACACTCCTGGCTCTGAGCCCACCTCCTCCCTTCCTACCCGCAGTCCCTGCGGAGGCACAACAGTGCCGAGTCAGCAGCAGGAACCAGCTGTTGGCCAGGCCATCAGATGACTAGTATTTCTAATTCAAGGCCCCTTGCCTTCTTTCAAAATTATATTTTACTCCATAGGTAAAATTATGACAAGAAAACCAATTAATTTAGCTGCAGATCAACTTTTGCCTGTGCAAAATTAAGCTTTAATTCATAAGCAAGAACTGAGTTAATTCCTATAGTAAACAGAAGCAGTGCATAAAGTAAGGTGTAACTACATCTAGCTGACATACAGAAACAAAGAATTTGGATCTACAAATCCCATTACACGTGCCCTGCTCATTGGTGCCTCGGAAACCCTGTCCATTCAAATTGGGACACCTTATGCCATAGTAAAATTGTGCTTCAAAGTATATGCAGGACCAGGATTTGTTTTACTTCAGTCAGCACTATCAGGATCTTTTTCGCATATATGAAAAAAATGTTTGCTTAAATACACATTCAGATATTTTTATTTATTCAAATATTATTCAAAAAAGGATATTTCCTCTTTGTGCTGTAAAGATACAGGAAAGGGTCAAGAATACTGGCTAAACGTTTTTACTCTTGGTAACAACAGAAGTGTGGCTTCTGTGTTTCCTTGTCCCTGTAACACCCATACAGGTACTGAGGGATTGTGACAACTACGACACAGATTTCATACTCACAGTGGAACCTCTGTTATAATGCACTGGTACTGTACTTTACTACAGGTGATCTGAAAATAGCCACTTCCCTAAAGCAATCGAGCTTTTGGTTTATTACAATTATTTAGGCAAGAATTTTAAATTATTATGAAAATCAAAATCTGTGCATCCTACAGAGTATATTTTAGTTGCTTGGGAACTCTCTTGAGGGATGATACAAATATCTATAGCACTTGGATGTGGAGCCGTCAATATTGCTGGACCTTTGGACTATACCATAACATCTACACCACTGATACCTGACAGCTAAAACATAACTCTGGCTTTCTTACTTTCTGGGCTAAACACCTAGACCTGCAATGTAATAAGTGTGACTAATGTTACTGGTTCCTACATACAAGTGTATTTTTAGTTCTAACTAGAAGTGTTTATTCAGATGCAGTTTGTTTCTGCTGGCATGCAGAAGAGAAGGAAAAAAAAGAGTTATCATGGAGCAAGATCAGTTCGGCATGTCTTTCCTCTATAGAAAATGTGCAAAAATACAAAAACGTCACTGGAAGCTCCTTCCCCTGCGGAAAGGAACAGTCAGTGTACATGACTAGGAGCACTGCGCTTCCATCGCAGCAGGGCTTCCCGCCGGCACATCACCCCCTCGCCGGGCACCGGCAGGTCCCGACGCGTTTGACAGGAGGGGAACTGACAGCTCGATGCGCTCCTCCCTCGCCGGGCAAGGCTGCCCTGTGCTGGCACGGGGATCCCGGGACCCCCA
>NW_010285806.1:0-2507 GCF_000690775.1 Eurypyga helias
TTTTTTTTTTAACACTGTAAAAGAAAAACACACTCATCTTCCAGAGCTGGGAGTTCTCCTGACAGCAGAACAGTGTGATGGATGTGCCAGGGCATCATTTCATCAGAATATCAAGCCATGAGGTTGGCTACTGCCATTCATTCCTGTCATTTGAATCTTCTTGATGTGTAAGTTCACATTAAAATCCTGTAAGAGAAAAGTGCTGCGTATCTCCTTGTCAGAGAGGACTACGCCAGTTCATCCATCCAGCCCCGGGACAGCGCGGGTGGAGGGGAGCTCTTCACCGGACCGTTCATTGAAGGTGAAACAAAACCGCCTGCATCCAGCTCCATTTTCCAAAGGAAGAGAAGGACAACTGTCATGGTATTTAGTGTTTGCAGTTTTCTCCACCCCAATCATTAAAAAGGCTGGGGTTTTCCTTTCACCTTGCCATTGACAAAAGGAATTTGTCTTTCTTATGCCTTTTACTTTTCCCTGATGTTGTTTTTTTTTAACATCTTGAGCAGTGGGCTGGTGGCCAGATTTCTGAAGGTGCTTAAGCATCGACAGATGCAGCTGGGTACCTGGAGGGATTTTTCAAAAGCATCTTGCTGTAATTGTTTATGATATTCTTCGCTTACCGTCATGATCTCTTTGGTAGCATCCCTATTCCTGCCAGCACTGCACCTCCTGTTGCAGAACTGAGTTGGATTTTGCTTTCTTTCTTACTTTTAGTCCCAGAACTCCAGGAAACTGTGCAAAGGGGGAATACAATGGGGAAAATATGCTGCAAATGATTACATTTGGGTAGATTTTAGTGTCCTTATAAATACTGATGGGGTGCTGCGAAGGTGAATGTTTTCATTTACAGCAGCAGAACTCCGGCATGAGCAGAGTCTTTTCATAGATGTGATCTTGCACTGGGAAACAGAGAGAAATCAACTGTTTGCTCCCTTTGAAATGCAAAATATTCCTGTGCTGCAACAAATTTGCCAGTGGATTTTGTGCATTTGTGTGTTTTCTGGGAAGCAGCAGTTAATTTGAGCAGAGCTTCCTTTGTCACTTTTGCCCACTGTAAATTCTGGGGGTCACGTTTATGGTAAAAAATTGGGTGATATTTGCAGGCAGATCTGCAGAAAGTTGCTATCTGAGGTTGGCCTCCTCTGCCAGGATAAGCTGCAGCAGCCATCGCAGCCCAGAGCAAAGGGATCTGCAATTTCCATCCTGCACTGCCATCTATAGAGCAGCGCTGTGCACAGCAAACAGCTCTGCAAAAATCATCCCAGAAGCTAAAAAAACCCAACTGAGGGAGCAGGATGTGAGAAACCTTAGAGCAATGCATTAAATTGGAATTATGGGTCCATGGTCCATGTTGTGTTGGACCGGACAGGAGTGGAGGGGTTTGGGTTGTGAGTCCCAGCCACCCTCTGTCTGGGCATCCCTGATTTTTTGGAGTTTGCAACACAGTTTAATTCCCCCTGAATCAATACAGAAATGGCCAGCTTTCTCCAGGGGACAGCTCAAGATATACTAAATCAGAGGCATGAAACCAAAACCCATTTTGACTCTGATGAGCAAGGGGAATTTCTCTTTATTTTTGATTTTTAAACCAGATGTTGCTTTCATGCTCTGAAACCTCCGAAACAGCTGAATGGATTTTCTTCAACTACTCACACGCACAAAAATTCACCTTTGGGCTGCAAACAAGCTTAAGAAATTGCACTGTGATGGAGATATTTTTTTTTCCCTGCCATCTTCCTTTTTTTTTTTATTTGAAAGTTAAAAGGATCCTAAAATAGAAGCTGAGAATTGGATTAAACTTCCCTCTATTAACTCTTAGCACTGCTTCAAGTCTGCAATTATAATTTCTCAAGGTGCCTGGCTCCCATCCTTACACTTGTAGCTGCCACATTTTTTATTAAAATAGCTGCTAAAATAACACTAAGGACCAGCACATCTCTGGTGCTGTCTGAAGAGGGAGCTTTGCTGAGAAAACTGGGAGAAAACTCGTTTGGCCCAATTTCCCATGCCTCCAAAATTTCCCTGTGAAATAGGGGAAGGAGATGGAGGTCGCAGGAGCTGGGGAGCCCTAAATTGGGAGAAATGCCCTGAGTTCCTCCATGACCCACCAGCACCCTTTGACAGGAGGGACAGAGAAACGGCGCGACAATGTCGAGTGCTTCAGCCTCGCCATTTGGTATTGAAATACGTATCATGGGACCTGTGATGCTAATAGAGCAGAAAAATAGCACAGCCAGTTCCCTGCCAGGAATGGATAAATACCTCACAGGCAGCTTTCCTGACCTAAATCTAGCTAGAAAGGGACATGAAAAATAAAGGTTTTCATTATGTCATATACACACCATATGTCATTACCTGAGAAACCTTGTAAAACTGTAGAAATCTGAGGCTGGGTCCAACAGTTTTCTGTTTTTCAAGATCAAGCTCAAGAGCAGCTTCCAACAGAAAAGTCATGTGGGGTGCCTGATCCCAGCAACACCCCGTTGTGGTTTAACCTCAGCTGGCAA
>NW_010285807.1:0-2490 GCF_000690775.1 Eurypyga helias
GTAGGGAAGCAGTGAGAAGGTAAATAAAATGGAATTCTTCATAACTGTTATTAGAAAAGCAGGCAAGTACTATCCCTATTTGGGATATAAATCTAATATAGCCTAACTTAAAATAAAACAGTGACAAAAAGAGTACAGTTGAAACCTTGGGAAACTGCAGCATTGCTTATCTTGACTATATTCATAGTATTTAACTAGTAGCAGAGGGAATTATGGGGGTGGGAAGGAAGACGGCCAGTGAGGGAAGAGGAGAACAGACTGCTTCATTACCGGTATTTTGAAAGCCAACATAGCAAAGAATTACCACACTTAAATCTGTGGGATAGCCATCTTGGTCAACACTTTGCTTAATAGCTTTAAGTTGAATAAAAGCACTTTGAAACGAACAAAAAACACCCCAAAAATTGTGCTACTAAATCAATGAAAGCAGTTATACCATGGGAAGCCATAAGGTGAAAGAGATTAAACCAAACATCCCTCCCGTTCGTATAAAGGCAACTATTAGCAGGAGAACATTAAAAGCTTGGAAAGAACTGTTTGCATTTATACTAAAACACACAAAGGATGAAACCCTCCTGCCACTGAGATACACTGCAAATCTCGCATTGATTTAACCAGGGTCAAGATTTCACATACAAAGACTAAACATCTAAATAACAGCATTAACTGCTAGGAAACTGCAATTCCATGCAGAACATCTTTACAATCAATACAGAGAGAAGTCACATTAAAATGAATTGTAATTCAGCACATACACTTCTATCCAAATCCAAAAAATGCTTTTAGATACTAGGCAAAATCCTGTTTCAGAGTCCATTAGTCCTAAAGGAGATACTGGACAACTTGCACTCCAGCTGAATGATCCAGAAGACACTCAGCCCCATAAGGGCCAAAACCCCTGAACCATTTTTACAGTCAGACCCACTGCTGCCGAGCCGTACATCTCATGCAGACCCTGACTACACCAACAAGCCAGAAGCAAGGGTATTTCACCACCAAGCAGCAGAACTTCAGAGATTGTTACACAAACCCCAGCACTTCCTTTAAAGACAGATTTTTTGGGAATCATTCACCTTTCACCCCAAGTAGGTTTTTCAGGGGTTAGGGATGAGGGGAATCCCATATAGATTCAATGTTTTAAACACTGAACTTCTAAGTGTCAGTTACTGACAATTACAAATGTCAAGTTAACTGATGTAGAGATGCACAACCTAATTTTTCCTATGAGCATTTATGCTGATGTTACGAAGTTGCTTGTAGTTTTGATGCTGTATTACCATGTTTAATGTTTTAACAACATACCCTCAATAAATCAATCCCTTACTCAACAGCTATATGCAATCACACTCATTTTTATTGGAATACATACAGGAAAAAAAGGAAGTGGGTTTAGAATGAACTCTGTAAAGTAGACTTTAGAAATCCACACTTTCATTTCCCTCATTAATCTAGTCAACACAGTAAATTAGCAGTTCATAAAAGAAAACAAAACACTGAAGCATTACAGGCATCCTGTAGGTGTTTGCTGAAAGCCCCACAGCAAATGTGCACAATTCTCTCCAACCGGGTATGGTTGTTGGCATGCTTGGGTACCCCGATTAATATAAAACTAAAAACAAACTAAAATTCAGCAACAGCCAAACACCACAAACAGAGCTCCCAAAGTTATCAACAACATAGAAATAAAGGCTCAGTTTCTTTCTTTCAATAGTAGGGCTTACTCTGAAGAAGTAATTGTACCAAAGCATACTCAGCAAGTCCACGCAGCCTACTCAAGGATCTTGGCACACTCCAGCCCTCCACTGCAAGCTCATGAGGTGTGGAACGCAAAACGAAACGGCAGGTTTTCTTTCAGATTTGTATCATTCCTTATACTCCACAGTTCAGTATGTAGGAACCTGTGTATCTATATACCATTAAATCTGCTAAAAATAACTATCAGACATATAGACATGCTTTTACGTACAAGTTTTCTGAACACTACATAAACCATACACCAGACATCCCATTATGTTGTTCTGCAAGAAAAACTTGGAGTACAGGGAGTCTATGATGCTGCAGAAAACGCTTTCTATACTACATTGTAAAGTGACAGACAAGAACCCTGCCTCTACATACAGTGACAGATTTAACAGCTCCTCAAATCATGCCACAAGTGTCTCTTGCAAAATTCCCTCTAACTTATTTTTACAACCACCCCTTCCAAATCACAACAACTTTTCTATTTTTAAATAATCCCAACATACTTCAACTCATAGATAGAAGTCTAACAGGAACCAAGCACAAACTTCAACTTTAGTCAGAGACTATTTTCTTTTTGATAGAACAAATCCCTTTCTCAAGTTTGACATTAGGCTGTTTTTTCCCCAACTCTAGCTATTTTACAACTGCCTTCTCTTTTTACTCTTATTACTTTAATTCACACTTTTCAAATTCAAAGTTCACCTGTTCTCAGATTCTGAAGTTTAATAGACTCAGATTCCTAGTCAC
>NW_010285808.1:0-2501 GCF_000690775.1 Eurypyga helias
GGAGTTAAACCACGACAGTAGTAATCAATCAACCCACATATTGTGCCCACATGTAGATTCCTATATTCAGGCATTTAAAACAGCAAGCTGAATCCCACTATGAAACCTTATAAAGCTGACATGCAACTCAGTTGCCTAAACAGATGTTTAATACCAATTAAGTTACGCTATGTCTATGTTACATATAAGCTGAGCTGACAAATATGACATGGCATTTTAAAGGACTTTTCTCAGCAACTGATTTACGTTCCTAAAGTTAAAAGAATAATCTTAGGGTTAAAGTCATTCACCCACTTAATGGCTGGTAGGGCCACTGAAGATTTTGTAGGGAACCTCAGATTTCTAACCGGAACTGACATGATTCCTTTGTCTTTCTGGAGTGGCAGCTGGAGATCAGGCAGGGTACTTGAGGGCATCTCAAATGCCACCAGACACTTTCATTTCAACTCCTGATCACCGAACTACTGTAACAATTTTCATGTATAGGCATGTTCAATTTTTAAAAATGGGTAGCCTCTCAAATCCTGATTTCTGAAAATTTCACCCTGATGCTGGGAAAACAAGATATTGGGAGTGTGCATAAAGCCACAGGAAAATATTGTCAGGCACCTTTGTAGTATTTGTATTCCCTCCAGTAATATTAATAAGGCAGAAGGTAAGTGTATGAGCTGTGTTACTGCACAGCTGGACTTAAGGCTGCTCCCACTATACCATACAGGAGAAAACAAAGATGGTCAATGACCTGCAAAGGTCATCCAGGGAATCTCTTGCAGCGCAGGGAACTCCTCTGAGTTGCCACATATCCATACCCTCCTCTGTTCTTCTATACAAATGACACCAACAAAGCTTGGGAGCACCAAAAGTCATGCACTACTCTATAGAAATTTATCTTTACCTTTACCTTATTATTATTCCTGTAGAGGAGAGATTAATTATCTGCTTGGCAGCAATCCGCATGTTGCTTGCACATGATATTCCATTTGCTACAAATCAGTACTAATATAATATTAATTTCTGTGGAAAGAATTATCATCTGTAAGAATAATTGTAAAACTACATCTGTGGATGCATTAAAACCACAAACCAACCAGAACGCATACACCAAGCTAAACATTTTAGTTGTTATTTAAATTTTTGAAGTAGTTACGGTTAAAATCTGCTTATAGCTGTTGCTTTTTGAATGAATCAATCATTGCTTGAAGTAAAATAGGAAAAAAAAATCAATGTGTTTGTCTTCTCCTTAAGTTACTCACATCAGACATGGGTGAAAATAAAAAAAATAAAATCCATATCTTCTCAGATCCAGACAGTAGGAATTTATAAAACACAAATGTGCCATCCAGCGTGAAGCTAAGAAAGAAGTGTGTTTAATCCTGGAACTCATTATTAACTCAGTATCTGTATTTTTTGCTTGCCAGACTGAATCAAAAATAGCACCCTACTCATGCAGTGACAGCTAATACCACCAGCACAATCTGGTGTGATTTTTGACATGAAAGATTCCTAAGATGTGTTTCAGGTGAGGCACCTTGGTTTTAAATTTCCATGTCAGAATGGCATGACAACAGTGAATGTTCAGCTCTGTCTCCGAGTAAGGGGTAGGGCAGCTTTTATTATCCAGTATCATGGACTCTATTCTTGAATACAAGCAGAATGCTTTAATTTTGAAACAGGCTGGTGAGACGGACATATTCTGGCATTTTCGGAATGAATATTTATAGTCTTCTACCCAACTGTTTTCTGCAAGTCACTCCTGCAAAACAGAAATCTTTGCTTTGGAGTAACTGCCACTTAGCACATAGACAGAAATGATAGTTTTTCTAGTAAGAGGTCAGACGTTATCATCTCAGGGCTTGTGGGCCAATGCTGCTCATAGTCAAAGAGCTTTTTATTATGAAAAAAAGCCACTGAGGGGCATCACAGCATAGTGTTTCTTGCAGGGTACTTTTTCCTAAATATTAGTGCCCATAGGTCCATACAAGATGGCTACCATTGCCAAAGGGTTTCCTGGGGGCTCAGAACTCTAATAACTTCATGGAAGTGTCGACATTTGAAAAGATTTTAATGGCTTTCAAAGGCAATTAATCCTGACTCTGTTTAAAACTCATAAAGGTCCTTCCTGTTCTACCTTGCTCCTCTGGCAGTTGCCTTAGGACTCTTCACACTGGGATGCTTGCAGTAGCTCGTTTTTGATTTTTTTTATCATGTAAAGTTGATTTTACTCCTCTTGCTTACAAAAACCTACACTGTCTCTTGCTTATAGGGCCAGGGAAGAGTGAGCATCCCTCGGCATGCTGGTGGTTAAGTTAGAATAGAATGATATTTGAAATCGGAAAATGTAGCACTGCCTTTTTGTACCTAAGTATTTCCACAGAGACTGTGACTTGGGGATTATAACAAAACACCGGTCAAGGTGAACTGTGTCCTGTACCTTGACGAGAAATTTTCCTGCATCTCCCTAGGTGTCTCCCCCTTCACCATATCATAGAATCATAGAATCA
>NW_010285809.1:0-2481 GCF_000690775.1 Eurypyga helias
CTGTAGGAATCTGGCCTTTCTCTGACTCTCCATCTCTTAAAATAAATACATCCTGAGAGATCTACCATGCCAAGATACTTCTCTCTAAGGGTAACTCTCTCTGGAGCAGAAGCACATCAGCTGAAATGCATGCCCCAGGGTTGTCCATCCCATGCTGCTGCCTCCGTGGCAGGAGTGCACATGTTCAGCAGAGGAGTAAGGAGAGTAGACAGATACTATAACCCCCTACTTGTCCCCATGTAAAAGTACTGCTCTTGTGAGTCAAAGCCTTTAGCCAGCTAAATCTAATTTTCAAGAGCATCAGGGTGCCTTTAAGGTTGTCTGCACCTTATAAGTATTTTAACATTTTTATGAGTCTCTGTTCCCCATCTCTAATAGAGGATAATAACACTCTTCTCATTTACTGGGATGCCGGAGGAATAAATATTTATGAAATGCGTTGTAATGGTGAGATTCCACAGGATGCAGGGTCCACGTAAGTACCATATATAGACTGCAAATATATGCTGCAAAACAAAGGAGGTTTTAGCTTCTACTACCTCCAGCCTAGCACGGGGAATCAAAGTTTGTGTAGCCCTCAGTGTTCTACAGCATCTTGTGAGATGAAGCAAATTTTTTCTGTGTATGTGTGCGTGTGTGAGGTTTCTGGAAATACCACAAAATCAAATCTTGTCATGCTCTTTCATTCACGCCTACTTCCAGTCCCAGCCAAAAGGAGGAAGTTTAAAGCAGCAGAAAAGCATATAAACCAAATGAAACTGAGACTTTGTGTGTCTATTAAAAGACTTTTTTGGGTCATCAGCATGGAGGATATGGTTGGGGCAAGGTTTTGATTTCATCTTTGCTGGCTCCCACGCCCCTAATTAGAACTGAGCTCTTTGTAGGTAAATAACATTTAAGTAGAACTATTTCTGACCACTGGGGTCCTGCACTCTGCTGTGCAGTGCCCTTTCATTAGGAATTAGCCGACCTGATGCTGAATAAACACATTGTGTGTTTTGCAAGAGCTCTGATGTGGTCTCTGTTAATTACTCTCTTTAACCTCTTGCAATCATGCGCTGCTTAGCCACACACACCACAGGACTGCTTGGGAAGGGGAAGATTATGGGGGACACACGGAGAAATTCTTAAAGAGAAAGACAGCATAAAGTCATGCTATGAAGTCTGTTTGAACTAGTGTCAGATACAATAATGAGTGGGTAGGAATAATAATAAATACATAGCACTTCAGGAACACTTCGCATTCTCTAAGTGCCATGTCAACATCAAGAAATTAAGTATATGAGCAGGACCTTCTCTCTTACCAACACCCTCTTGACTCCACCAAAGAGACCAGCCTGGCTTGCTCATTTGCTGGTTTTTCTGCAGTGCCCTTGGCAGTGATTTGTACGTGGAAACTATCCTTCTCCCCATAACCCTCAAATTACACTCCCATTCATGACAACTTATTCAAAGTGTGCTTAGATGAATGCTTAATGCTTTATTGCTGAGCTTTCCCCAGTGATGGCTAAGGGCTTTCATCATTGGAACAATAAGCTTGAGTCCACCATCCTCCTCTTGCTCGGGTCCTTCTTCTGGACCTCTACCTTCCAGCAGATTTGAGGGATGCAGCCTGCAGTCACTGATGCAGTAGATTATCACTCATCCAGTGATAGCTGTGCATCAGTAATCGCTACCCTGTTTTCATTATCAGCCACTTTAATACAGTGCTCACTTAGCTCTCAGTTGGGTTTACAATCATCATTTGTTCTGCCTTATCAGCTTCACTGAGAATGATCTGAACCTCTGAAAGTTGGAGTATTTCGGCTGATACTTTGATGGGAAAAGTAGACAGTAATCTGTAGGTTTTTGACATTAGTGATAAACGTAAAAAAACTACTTTGTTTAGTACTGGAGCAGTCTGTCTACATTGAGTGTCTTCAGTAAGGCAACTATGCTGTAATTACAGCAACGCCAACTCCTCTCAACTAAACAGGCCATAACTTCAGATACCCTCATTTAAGCATGCAGTAGCCTTTCTGTATCTTAATTCCCACACTGACAAAGTAGGAGGCATTATTATTATTAACACTATTAATTATTAATATAGCTATTAATATGTGCAAAATCCTAAGGCTTCCTGATGAAAGGTACTGCGTAATTGTAAGGTGTTCTCCACACATGGGGTGTTAGCAACCAACTCAAATCAAAAACCATTACCAAATACAGACACTTAAAGAGATTGGGCTAATCAAGTAAAGCACTGCCATGCGATAATGGTCTCCCACTGCTACAGAAATTCTGAAGCATTAGTCTCCAGTAAGTATCACAAAGGATCTGAGGCTTTTCTCTTTAAAGAGAGAGGCATTCACCTTGTCACAAACAATGTTTGAGGGCTCTCACACTGTTATGCCAAATTACTTGCTGAAATGGAATATTTTCATGCAATGGATGTCTGCAAAGCAGAGTTGCAGTCAGTATCTGGCTACTGAAGAACTCTTT
>NW_010285810.1:0-2472 GCF_000690775.1 Eurypyga helias
CTGTAATTGTAAAGTTCAGACCTCTGTTACAGTCTCTTTTCCCCTGAAACATCTCTGCAGAGAAATAACATGCTGGAATAAAGCACCCATCATTAAGCCCCAGCATGTGTGAATATGGAGGTAAGCCAAAACAGAAATAGAGAGCTTATTTGGCTTCTGGCAAGATAGTATTTGGCATTTCATATATTAAGTGGTAATCTGCATTGTATTTATTTAGTTGAGCATTTAAAGTTCATTTAAATATGCGAATGACAAACACAAAGGAGTTCTACAAACTGCAGTCAAACTGTATGCTATTCTAGGCCTAGGAATTATTAAAATGTGGTCTAATACGAAGGGAGTTGGAGGGGGACATTATTATGAAGGCTACTAACAGCAACACTTCTTAGGGTTTTATTTGTATGCGAAATTTATTTTCTCCCAGTGGAAGAGTGGACCTCTAAGGCAACCGTCTTACAAAATTTCACCTACGAATGGTATATTAGTCTAGATATGAGCTTGTTTTTCTCATTCACCTTTTACAAACTCTCATATGAGATCCAAAAATCGCCACAGATCGCTGGCTGAAAGCCAGTTCAACCAGCACAAAACACGCAGACCACGTGGTGATTGTACCACATTTGTATTTTTGGAATACTTCTTGAAGTTTTATACTGCCACATATCTGTGGTCCAGCTCCAGTAACGTGATTTCAGATTTGTCCCTCTCCCCCTATGATTCTAGATATATTGATTGTCATGTATTTACATGGTGTTGATCATGTGTTTATATCATTATCTTCATAGGACAGACACTGAGCAGCTGTAGAGGTGTACGTATAAGCAGGTGAGTTTGTATTTTTGCCTAAGATTCCAACCCTTCAATTTAGGATACCCAAACTTTCTGCAAGATAACATTTGACATTCAACTTATTGGAGGATAATCCATGTTGGATTTGTTTACTTGTGCCACTCAGATCATTAAAATCCAGGGTGGTTTATTCTGCAATGTTCACAATCCGTAGCAGAAGCCAAAAGCAGAATTTTCTGGAGATTGTGACTGCAGCTGTCTCTCTGTTTTGCATTATGTGTCTTATTATGCATTACAGTCGGTCCTAGAGCCCCTTTATCCATAGGCTTACTTGAATGCAAATGGCCAAACTTGTTTGTGTGCAATTTTTTAACCAGCTGATATTGGAGCCAGCTGAGGCAAAAGGAACAGAAGTGTCAATATACGCATGAGTACTGCATTTCTCTAAGAAGAAAGAAAGAAAACTGTCAGTTTATTGAAATCCCAGTTTGACCTTGCTTGTGCTAACGTTACCTAAATTTTGTGGAATTGAGAGATCTACTTTGCAGGACCCTAAAGGCCAGACCTATTGCTGCAAAAATGGAGCAGAATGGATATGGATTCTTGGAGTGTGATAAATGTGTAAACTCAGGCAGCCCAAATATGTCACTATACTGTCCACAAAGTGTATTTGTGGTTTCCATGACAGTGTTTGCCCTACAAGACCACTGCCTTGATATCAGAGACCTGACTACAGTTGCGGTAAATTAAACCCTGGCTTCAGGCCTTGCACCCTCCTGCAACCCTATTATTAGCTAATGAGTTTGTCAGGGCTAAACAATATCTCTTAAACTGAATACCACAACATGTAGTCACTCTATATATAAAGGGAAGTTAATGACCGTGCACACTTTTACAATGAAATTAAGAAAAAAACATATTTAAGAGCAGTACACTGGAAGAGATGACTGGAGCTTGCCTGTTAGGGCCTTCAGTGAGTACACAGTCATTTTGGGTTTGCCGTTTTTAATTACATTCATGCTGTCCTAAATTGCAAGCAAAACGTTACATTAAAATATTAACATTTCATACGCCGTATCACCTGCTGCCTTCATCAGTTAAAGCTGCTCCCTTCAAAATGATACAGCTATTTGGTCTTTGACAATTAAAAAAACTCCCAAACGCTTTGTCATAATGACTGTGCAGAAAGCACAAGCATCATCTCACACAGACGGCAGAGAAAGCGCTGTGGGGCACAGGAGGCACCGAGGGCCCCGTCTGGTGTAAACAGTATTGTCAGCAAGCAGAGAGCACTCACTCGTGGATACGTTACTGCTCACGCCTGGTAACTGGTCACTGATGTTAATTACAATTAGATGTTCACTGCAGAACTTTATAGCTTGTATGGACAGATGAACACAGACTTGATTAACCAGCTACAGGCTAAATGAAAATACATCCGAAGGTAATGTTTCTGAAAACTATTGACCGAATTTAGGCTAGTAATATTTCCTGTTACTAACTGGCAACAGGGAAGCGGATCATACAGCCGTATCTCTAAGGTGTACGTTAGATGAAAGAGATGAATATCCTTACCCAGTCTAATGGCTTATGTGTGGATATTCACAGTAATAAGTCTCTTGTCAAAAAGTTTTTGCATTGTATCTCTAAAAACCAGTATTATCCTGGATACGTTTTTTTTTT
>NW_010285811.1:0-2524 GCF_000690775.1 Eurypyga helias
TAAATAGATCTTAGAAGGTCCTCACTATCAGGATTTTACTTGCAAAATGTTGAGTAGTAGGAGCAGATTTTTTTCTAATAACTTGGCCTTTCTTTACAATATTGATATCCAGAGGTTTGAGAGGGAGGAGTGGTGTAGGAATAGGACAAAGACATGGGATAAGAAAGAGTCCTGACAGTCCATCCTCTGAGAGATCAAAGTTCTCTTTAAGCCCATAATGGCACAAATCCACTAAAATACATTTATGTCCAGGGTTAGTGGAAGTAAAGTTATGTTCTTAACATACAGGCTGGACAAGGTACAATGAACAGACTGACAATTTGCACACAGGAAGAGACCATGTATAATATATATGTATTATTTATTAGGATCTAAAACTTTTAACTTGTTAGAATCATTTTATAAGATAAAACAACAAAAACATTAATGAGGAAGTGTTTACACTGTTTATGCTTTCCTTCTGAATGAAAGAAAGTATGTTTTGAGGGCTAGAATATTTAAACATCTCTTACTACTGGAGTATGTTAGTAACTGTAGTAGCTGCACTGTAGACAGCTCAAAAATTGTCTTATTTCCCATGTCTGATAATGACCACAGTTAAATTAAAAATGCATATCTGAGAAGTCTCATAATGGCCAATTACATACACACAAGAAAAGCTGTAAAACGAAAGTACAGTGATGTTTCATAAGATAAAACTTCCTAGCTATGAGCAACCTGCAGGTCAGATAAACCTACAATTTATTTTCCTTGAAATTGCATTATTCACACAATTTTTTACTCTTCAGCTCAGGTACAGAATAACATCCTGTGTATTTCATTAATCCCTCTCATGCATATTACTAATCACCCAAAAATGTTAAGGTAAACAAAACAGTACTCCAATTTCATCTGGATTTAGAAAGCAGAGAAATTGGTCTGATTCAGTTTTGGATAGGAAAATCTTCAACAAGAAGGCATCTTCCTGGTTCTAAGTTTCAACTGGCATGGAATACATCATCAGCCCAAATAATGGAATAGGGGAAATTTCTGCAGCAAGTTTTGACCCTTGCAGGCAGTAGCTCAGAAAACTATGAAAGACATAAAAGTGCCATATTTCACTTCTAATCTAGAGACTTTTAGAGAAAGAGTAAGCAGTTTCTCAAAGAAGCCACAGAGATGTCTCCAGGGAGGAAAAGCCACCAGAGGAAAGGCCTTTAAAGTCCTTAGAAGCCAAATAAACATAACCTCCCAGCTAAGCATCTGTAAAATAGTTTGATCTCTTTACTTCATGCTGCTGAAAAGTGTGCATGCTTAAACATGCTAGAAGTTGTTTTAATTAAAAGGAAACATATCTCTAGTTTTCTCCATCTATGTACACGTATATTTACATTTATATCTATATAATAATAGGCCTTGTCTTAAGAACTGTATTTATTCAACTGTTAGTTCATCCTGGGTTGAGGCTACAGGGAACTTTACAGAAAGGACAAGTCCTGATGCTGAGACACCAACCTCTTGGATTTGAAAGGAGAAAAGCAAAAGCTGGAGAAAGGTTTGTTGTTATAGTTGAGGAAAGGTTTCCTGGTCATTTTTATCTGGAACTTCATGGAGTGTCAGCCGTTAAGTTCTTGGCACTTCAGCCACTTAGAGATCTACAGGGCTAGATCCACCTCCACTTAGCCTCCATGCTACACCAGAACAGAGCATCTTCCCCCATCCCTGGGTTAACAGGAGCCTTGTGACCACTTTAGGGAGCTACAAGAGGGGTTATCACCCAGGGAGAAGGCAGATTAGATTTCCACAGGTATTTTTCCACAGGTAAGAAAGGCCCACAAGCCATGAACAGGTAAGCAACACAATGCTCTGTCTCCACACACGCAGCGAATCTTCACAGCAAGAGTTATTGGGTGCTTTCAAAGTTTGAGATGTAGTTATGACTGTCGGATAGAACAGCCAAGTATCTAAAAAGGAATCAGGCAGAAGAAGTATTTGAAGCAGGCTCCTAAATGAGAAGCTCCAGCGGTGCCAAAATGACAAATAGAGCCTGGATGTCCCCTAACCTGTGGTAAAGACATTTTTAACTGCTCTGAAATTATGTTTTATGATTTTTGAGTGTGTGCCTGTGACTTCTTACATTTCTTTTTTGTTGGACAGGCTACATAAATGCTTCCAGCTTCTTTTCCTGGGACAAAGAACAGGGATAATCTGGAGCACATGTAATGCAGGTTGCACTTTCCTGGGTGAATCCAGATCCTTGTAATAATTCAGAGGACAGTGGGTTTTTTACTTCACATGGTACTGAGAAGAGACGTTGTCTTCTAGTCCTCCTCTGTCAGCTTTTCCTCTACCCATCTGTTTCATGGGGCCAAGTGACAAAATGAATGGCACTTTATTATAGAGCTGTAACTGCTTCCTTCTCCTCACTGCTCGCTCTTTAAATCAAAGTTGTTGGTTACAATTAGCATCATTTTCACTACATAAGTACACTCTAAAAACACAATTTGTATTGACTCAAGAAGTTTTCATTCTTTTTTTTTTTTTT
>NW_010285812.1:0-2530 GCF_000690775.1 Eurypyga helias
GGCGGCCTCTCCCCCGGGCCAGCGCCGGGCGGGGAGGCCCTGGCCGTGGAAAGGGGTCCGCGCGGGGCCAGCCCCCGGCATTAACAGCTGAACCCACCTCGGAGCCGCTCGTGGGTGAAGCAGCGCCTTACGGGGTGGGTGCTGCTGGGGAGAGGTGGGAAGGTAGCACTGCCGCCTGGTTAAAACGCCAGCAAAGAACCACCTTATTTCTTGATTACACTTTAGAGACGTTTTTAGTGTGTCTGGGCAGGTGGGAGAGAGATCGAAATAAAAGGGCTAGTGGTATGTCAGCAGCAGATCGCCACAGGCTCCTGGAGTTAGGAGCTGTTGCCGTGAGCACAACTTGCAGAAATAAATGTTTACATCTGCTCTGTTTCTCATTATTTCTGTTCTTGAATGTTTCCCTCTCCGTCAGCATAGGCTTGTCGGTTTGTTCTGAGCCTTTGGATTTGATTCTCTTCCAGTAGTACGGCTTGCGGATCAAAATCCTGCAGGGGAAACCTGGTACAAACAAACCTCGTTTTCACCAGAGTAAAACTGGGATACTTCGATCTTTCTCTTGTAAAACACTTTTTCTTTCACCTATGCAGCTGGGGTTTTGGAGGAGTCCTAATGCTCTACTGCTCTTGCTAAAGCTGTATGTCAGTCTCCTTGGGATGAGTAGTTTTGCTCCAATGCTTCAGCAAGCACTTGTAACCTCATACAGATTGCCATCACAGGCAGAGAATAGCAGCTTCAGTTTTCCCTGAGTGTGTATTTATTTTACGTACTTGCAGGTCGAAGGCAGAAATGGAAGAACTTGGGTTTTTGCTTATGCAGTTATTTCTTGTTTAGTAGGTTTCGATTAATACTTGTATAGCATTTGTTCACCTGAAGCTTATTGCGTGGTTTTCGTGTATTTTTTTTAACTATCCTTTTATATTCAAGTCCTTTCTCTCATAAATGCCCCATGCTTTTGAGGTGGTCAGGATAGAAAGTATGCAAAACAATCAGTTTTGCTCTTGGAAAACAGAAATAATTTGGATGGCATTTCACAGAAGAAAAGAGCTTGTCTGTTGGTAGCTATTTCATAAATTCCAGCTTGCAGAATGGGCAAACGTATTCGGATGCTTTTGTTTGATCTAGCTTCTACCCCTTCTAGATAATCAGAAGGGTGGTTTTGTGGTTTGTGGTTTTTCTTTCAATGTTTTTCTTTGCTCACCTTCTACAAAGATACTATGATACAAAGATTCTATGATTCTATACAAAGATACTGGTGTACACAGCACCCATTTGGATATTTCAGTGGTTCACAGGGATGATTTCAGCTGCCTTCTTCCCATATGTCCCATTAGCTTAAAGAAATCTAGTACAGAAATAAAATGAGTTGGTTTTATTTTATGAAAAGCTTCAGATGCTGAAAATTTGCTTGCATCACCCCCCCCTCCTCCCCACACCCCAGGTCTCTCCCCATTTTGGGTTGATAAATCCATAGGTCTTCATTCTTACCTGGCCAGACCAGGGGTTTTGATGCTGATAGGGTCACAGCAATGAAGAAATATTATAAAAACTTATATATAAATACATGAAACTAATTTATTTTACTTGCTAGAGCTCACAGGCTGTCTTATTACAGAAGATTCTGTCTCTTTGACTGACAGCATCAGTGCAGATTTTCTCTGGAATCATTTCAATCCGTAGAATCTTATGTTCTTTGAAGACTTGGGAGGGGGAGGAAACCCAACCAACTTCAACTAAAATAAAAATAGGCCTTTCATTAAATTATAATTAGAAGTATAAAGAAATTCTATTAACTGTTTTGCTATTATGTACAACGTAATGAGTGGCTTTTGTTAATTGAGGTGGTTATTATTAGTCATGGTTTTGCCATATGCAAGTCATAAAATCGTAACTTTTTTGTAGTGCTTTTAAACTGACCCACAGCCCAGTGAGGTGATTGGAATGACTCTGAGGTCAGTCAGGCTTGAATGAGAGGAAGGTAACCGGAGTGTTGCGTTTCTGCCTCAAATGGATTTTGTTTGTGAAAGCAGAAGAACTAACTCCTCAGTTTTTAACATCCTTTGCACTTAAAGGACATATAATAGTAAACATTTGGAAGTTGTTTACACTCAAAAGGGTAGTACTTAAGGATTACTTCTATATAATACGATGTTGTATTGTTATATGTATTTATACAGTATATTGTATTTTAAAACTACAGCGTTTACATCCCTTTTCCTAGTAGTTTGTTGACACACATTCCTGCAGTTCAGCTGCTGAACAATAAAAGTAAATGATTGAGTTTTACTTTCTATTATTATAAGCAAGTCTGTTTACTCACCAAAATTTTAATGGAAATGTTGGAACACTTGAAAAAAATAAATAGGAATTGAAGCTGCTTACATTACATTCTCTGATTGAATTTCCAGGCTTTGAATGGATCAAAAAATATTGTCTAGCTTTTTTCAGTGAATTTTAGTTCTGCTTCAAAAGACATAAAAATAAGATTGACAGAAATTGACTGTTTCCTGGGCTGTATTAGGAGAAGTGT
>NW_010285813.1:0-2514 GCF_000690775.1 Eurypyga helias
CCCCCCCTTTTTTTCTTTCCTTACATGCTCAGCATGTAAGCTCAATTTTATGGTCTGAGTGTTCAAGTAGAATTTATTCTTCTTTGTCAAATGTCTCACTATAATTATCTGAACATCATACAATCAGTAAAGAATTGTAGCCTCACAATATTTGTGCGAAAGACAAGTGCGTGCTAAGGTCACATCTGTCTTATTCTGATACTGGATTTGCAAGGCTGAAGTATAGATTGAAATAATATGCCCATAATTGAGAGAACATTAATGAATGATCAAACTTTATTATGTCTACCCTTTTATTAACTTATATTTTACCTATTCTTTATTGTGGCAAAAAAGGCAGAAAGACATCCTCATGAACAATTCTAGTCTTCCACTACTACTGGGTTTTATTCTGATGCATACGCAAGTGAATTATCTTAATGATAAACAATGAAACAAGCAGTCTCTGATATTAAAGAGTCAGAGATGACATTGCCAAAATACATAATTTCTTCTGGTATCTATTGATAAAGAAGAGAAAAAAAGCTACCATTGAGTTTCCCCATGAGTCTATTGTAAACTTCTCACTTTCCAAACTACCTTCTAGCTTGTCCAGGATATCATACTCCATTGACATTTAAAACATGCTGAAAGACAAATTTACTCAGACTTATTCTGGAAAGGGCAGAGGTGGTTGTATTTGCTCCCTAGTTTTCAGAAAAGAAATTGCTGTTGTCCCCCTCTGTGTAGTTGTATTTTCACCATACGAGAAAAGCATCTCAACACCATGTCTTTGTACCCTGAATCAAACAGATGATCAACATAATGAAATCTAGCTGTTATCAGACTGAGCCTCAGACCAGGATATTTTTGCTCTGCTTTTTTACTAGTATTCTTAATCAAACTACTCTTTTTCCTCATTGTGTGATATCTAGCTCAATGCAACCTGTTGGGAAAGGTCAAATTTGTCTACTGTTGGAAGCTCTCCTCCCATCTCCTAGCCAAACAGCTGAAGCAGCAGCAGCTGCTGCTACATTAAAGGACATGGGTAAATTTATTCTCTGTACATAAATCAATGAGAGACAGTCATTTATATGTAATAAGCCTGAAGAATACACCAAATATTGGCCCTAACACAGCCTATAGTACCTCTATCTGATCACAAAATAGTCAGTTTATAATATCCAGTGCTTAAATTATAATTAACCACATCAAGAAGCAGAAACTCCCTCTTGTACAATTGTCTTTTCAAGGTGATTATTTAAACAAATGGGAAACAAAGTATTAAAAACCAATTCATCAATGGGGAAGGTTGATCATCTCTTCTGTCTGATGGGTCACAGAATGCGGATATCATGTTTTGCTTAAACTTCATTGATAAAGAAGGAAAATTATAATTTACATTGGCAAATAGTGTTAAATACTCTCCTTCGTACTTGCAAAAAATACCAGGATTTCTCAGAGTTCCAACAGGAAAGTAAGTGAAAAATAACCTCACCTTTGAAAGAAGCTTCATGGTCGCAGGATGGAGCACTTTATAACACCCTAATATTGCCTAGAGGGGCAACATTACAAGATATAAGGAGGCCTGGAAATTTTGGGAGACATCTCATTGCAGATGTCCCATGGGCGTACTAAAAGAGGTGCCCTAGTGGATCTGCTACTCATAAGTAAGGCAGAACTGGTTGGGTTTGTGGAAGTCAAGAGTCAGATTGATTTCTGTGACCACAAGACAGTGGAGTTTAAGATGTTAAAGGAAAAGTAAAAGGCGTATAATAGAACAAAGATCCTGAACTTCTGGAGACTTCACAGTGCTCAGGGAATGGGTAGGATTCCCTGGATGGCTGCCCCAGGGACAGAAGAGCCCAGGAGGGCACATCAATTTTCAAGGACAACATTCTCAAAACACAGGAGTTATCCACCTCCTTGTGCAAGACAATGGGCAGACATAGCTTGAGGTGATGTTAGCTGAATAGGAAATTCCTGACTCAGCTCAAACACAAAAATATAAGGAATTGGAGGTGGAAAGAGGAACAAACTGCTGAAGAGAAATATACCACTGTCACCCAGTCATAGAAGGATTGAATTAAGAGAGACAAAGCAATTGCATATTGATACACTGTTAAATTTGCTGTTGTCTGTTAAAGAGTAGTGATTGTTAATGTCTATTTTGCATTGGTAAGACCACATCTGTAATACTGTACCCAGTTTTCAGCTTCCATACTCCTTCCCAGCACAAGAGACACTGACAAACTGTGGAGACCATGGCAAATGGGTACTATAATGGTTGGCTGTCTCTAGCATATGACATCCAAGGAAATACTGATAGAACTCGGAGTTTTAAGAAAAATGAAGAGAATGCTAATAGTAGAATGGACATTAACTACTTTCTTCAGCTATTTGAAGGAGGGGGGAGGAAGGTGGGGAGAGTCGTATGTGTGGAGAGGGGGCATTTATATAAAGAAAATGAGGCCTGACTATTCTCAGACATGCTTTGTTGAAAAGGCAAATAATAGTTCCAAGCTGCAACAGGCA
>NW_010285814.1:0-2478 GCF_000690775.1 Eurypyga helias
GGGTCCTCTTTTTTCCCCTTTTTATGTTTTTCCCTTAGTGCATTCATGGTGGTTAGCTATTGTCAGTATAACTTCAGAGTTCTTCCAATTATTTAGAAAGATGTGCTGCTGTTATAATTGCTAACTAGATCTCATTTCTCACTGTTGTTAAGTGGAACCAATTTTTAAGACAGTTCAGGATAATCACATCTTAAACCTTTCTGAAGTAAACTTGAATTTTAATAAAAGACTCCTACCTTCAAAACCAGGAACCCTTCCAATAGTCAAATTGAGAGCTTTAGATTTAATGCACTTATTTGTTGCTGAAAGGTGTGAGAGGGTCAGGAATGAAAATACAGATATTGTGCTAATGCTGGCAGTTTCAATTCTGCATCTGCTGGCTTTTCCATATGGCAGATGAACTCTGATAAATTATACCAATTTATAATTCTAAAGCAGTCCCCTGGGTATCTTTTGCTTTTGCATTTTGCTGTGCAATAGTAATGATACAGTTTTCTAGTTCCCTTTACATTGCTAATGTAGTGGAGTCTTTTTCAGTGTAATTGCCATGAGGACTGCATTAGGATTTAGGAAAAGGCCATTGTGTGTATCCTTTATAACACCTCTCACCTCAGCTAATGTATACTTTGATCCTGCAAGTCTGGGCACGATGTGAACCAAGGCATAGTTATTTTTTAGTTTAACAGAAAGTCATATGAAAAAAACTATCTCAGGAGGTCAGTTCATCTGCTCCTCCCAAAGATTGCAAGGATATATGGAGGACTTCATGCAGAAAAAATATATGGCTAAAATTATATGTGCCACATTCTTAATATACTTTTATGATAGACTCTCTAATGCTTGATTATACCTTTTAGTTGTGCTTACATTCTCTTATCAAAAGGCACAAGATAAAACCTTTAAGAGGAAAGATTAATGTGTTAAGTGAAACATAATTCACAGTTGCCTAATTTGTATCTGTTTCTCCTTATTATTTATTTTTCAAGTTTTTCATCCAGCACAGATTTCCTTGTAATTTTAAATAAGTTTCTCTGCTCTACATCTCTCTTTCTGCCTAGATCTGATTAAATTTTACAAGGAGGAATCATATTGTTTTAGCAATATTAGATGATTCAGTATTTTCAATGTAATGACAAGTATTTCAGGTACGGGGAGGATTTTGAGACTTTGTTTTGTATTTGTTTATACAGTGTTTGTTGAATAAGAACACAATTTAAAATACTGGGAGTCTTACGCTGTTTATACGCATTTATCAATAACGTATTTAAGCTTACAACACAGTAAAATATTATTTTAAAGTTAGTTTAGTGCGATTATGTGCCAGCAGTTGTTTCCAGTATTAATTGCTGATGAATATGAACCCATATACGTTTCCTAAAGAAATATACAATGTCTTGAATACTATCAAGTTGACCTCTAATAGAAATGTTGGATCACCAAGAATGGGCTTCATCCCTTCTGTTACATCAGAGTTTATGATGGAAATAATTAATGTTTACATATTTATTGCTTTGCAATGTCAATGTACATCACTGAGTTTTTTGTGCCATTTCTAAGTAAATTAATTAACTTATCTCCCTATTCCCCAGTCTGCACACTTATGACTAGGGCCCATTTGAATTAATGTCTATATTTATCCTGGACAGGAAAGATGGATTTGAAACACTTTTGCATAGGTTGGTAGTATGGAAATTCCATTAAAATGATAACAATAAGGTAAGAAAAGAGCATCTGAAATTAAAATAAACAGAAACGTATTTAATCATGCTATACTGCATATAATCTAATAGCCTCCACTTGCTTTCTGTATGATAATGGAACTGAGAACATATTTGCATAATAATCATTGTGGCCAAAGTTGTGTTAAACAGAATTATGAAACATTTACTTGAAACACCATTTTTCATAATACTAAAAGATTACATGTTTGTAGTATGTTAGTTACGATCATGTAGCAGTTCTAAATATATCAGAATTAATTTATGCTTCTAATAATAAAAGAACATGCTAAAAAATTATTCTGCAGTAAGTGACATTGTATGGTAAATAATATCAAGGATAATTAGATGGGTGTTACAGTACAAAATGAATGGTATTTTAAAATTCTTCTCTATATTTAGCTAACAAAAATGGGAATTTTTCTGTAGTAATGACAGTATTGCAGTTACCAGTAATAGAGAAAAATAATAGTTGGAACAAGTAACAACTATAAAGTGAACGTGCTATGTCACACAATCATATGAGCATTCAACATAACATGTGAGCATTGAAAATAACATTCAGCACCTCTTGTTTTCCCAAAATTAAAAAAAAAATAAATAAATGGAACAGAATATTACCAATACAATGGTCATATTAAACATGGTTTATTATACCCTTGTATAGTTTGCAAAAATAAATACAGCTGCATTAGAAAACATCTTTTGAATCATGTTTGATGAACATGATACAACTCAATATTATTTAAGCCTTCAGCTC
>NW_010285815.1:0-2238 GCF_000690775.1 Eurypyga helias
TCAGAGCGGCTGCAGACCCCCCCAGGGCTGTCCGTCCTGGCAGCCTGCCGGCATGCTTAGATCCCCAGAAACCAGTGCAAACACCCCAACCTGCGGACTGTCGGCTGACTTTCCCACTAACGAAACACTGTTGGAACTCCTCCGGCTGTCACAGCAGCCCAAGTTTTATGTCATCGACATAGCAGGGACCCTTTTCTGCCTTCCTTGCTGGTGGTTCAGATGCTGGTGAGAGGCCAGAATCATGCCACGTGAGGTTTGGTATCTGGTGAGTGGTGGGGATTTGTCAGCAGCTTTTGCAGGGCTCAGGAACAGGAGCTGACTCCTTCCCTGGACACAGGACAGGAGGTGGGAGGATGGGGTGTGCACGTGTGTCATTACCGCTCTTTTCCCTGGGAGTGTGTTTTCTTCCCTAGGGTACTCCACGTTTTAAATTAATATTTTTAGGAATAAACTATAAGCCTTCTGGACATTCATGTATTGGCTCATGTCAGGTAGTCCCGGCCACACAAGCTGCTTTCAGTGTGCGTGGCGTTTTGGAAGTGTGTAGTCTGTACCGTGAAAAGGGTCATACTAATTTTTGGGGATAAACCTTTTTGTTCTGTTACATTTATTTTATCTGGAATTGTCCTCTGAGGTCCCTTCCAGTTAATTTTCCTGTGTCAAATATCCACGGCTGGAAAAAATAATTTGATTTTGCAGTATCTGTTGAGTAATCAAGGTCACTGCCATACTTCTGTTTAATTGTAAATATTTTTGAAATCAATAACTCCCACTGACAGGTCAGGATCCTAGTGCAAATCAGGCAGCTTAAATGTCGAGTCAGGGTTCAGCCCCTTCAGAACGAAAGGGGCGCTAACTATGGCTGTACTTACAGACTGCCAGGTAGAAGTGATGTCTAGAGAGGTACGTTGTCAGGTACAGTGGGCCAGAACTTGTTCCTCTGCATCATGAACATTGACAGCAGGAGTATTTTCTGTCATTTTTATGGAAGGAGAAGTTCTTTAATAATATAAACAAAATTAAATGTCTTAAACTGTATTCAGTATTTGCTTTTCCACGCTAGCTTTAAGTGATTTTGAAAGGGGAATCTTTTTGCATGATTCTGCTGATGGGTTTGTGAAATCCTCCTGCACCCTCCCAGACTGAGGGGAGCAGAAACAGAAACATTCACAAGAGCTTTGTGAACCCAGTGAAACAGTAAATGACCCTATTTGGGATTTGTTGTTGTTGTTGCAGGGTGTGAAGGCTTTAGCTCGTTCCTCCGTGGCCAACACCTCTATCTTCACCTTAATCCTGAGCGGCAGCTGGCTGCAGGGAGAAGGGGTGGCTGCAATTGCAGAGATGCGGAAAGGGAACTGCTCCGTTTCAGGTTTGTATTCTCCCATCTGCCGTTCTCTGGTAGATGCGATGTGCAGTAGAGGAGGAAGTTGTGCTGGCTTCTTTCCGGATTTAACCAGTCCTGCTGTCATAGTGACTGTGTGTGAAAAGTGTACCAGAACTGAGGTGCTTTTTGAACAGTGAGTGTTTAAAAACATGCTGCTTCGTCACCTTTCTCCACCTGTTTTCATAGCATTTGCTTTTGTGGTTAGGATGCCACTAACTGCAGTAACCCAGGCCTGTTACTCCTGTGAAGCTGCTGGAAAGTCAGGAGAAAGAGCAAGTTGCTGCTTTGATTGTGTATCAGAAACGTCAACTTGAAACTTAGAGGATGTGATTAATAATGGTTAAGGCTTTTTAAATTGAATTTGCATGATTAGCATCTAAGAACCGGTTCTGAGTCAGGACCAGCAAAAGAGAAACCCATCTAGAGTGAATCTGCAAGCCTCTGCTCTAGCAGCAGCACACGCCTGCTCTTCCCAGGACATTTCAAGTCTCTAATACCTCTGTAGTATTAGACTGCAGATACAGGGAGCAGAAGCAGAGCAGCACTTCCTGAATTTAAGTCTTAGGCAGTGTTGCATCTAGAGAACATGCTTTTAGTCCCTGCTTTTCCAGGGTTGATATTCCTGCATTTCATACTTTACATAGCAACTCCCAGTTACATGTGGAGACTTTGTCTGGGTTGTGGGTTACAACGTGGCACATCCTGCGCTGGCTCCACAGTGCTGAGGTGCAGTGAAGGCACTCCGGTGGGGTACAAGCTGGTTGTGCTGGCACATAGCCAGAAACACTAACAAGCCCTGGCAAACCTGAGATTGTGAAGTGCAGAGACAGTCTAGGAGTCCCAACAAGGCCAAG
>NW_010285816.1:0-2521 GCF_000690775.1 Eurypyga helias
AAAAAAAGAAAGAGTTGCAAAGTTTGCATAGAAACAAACTTCTTTTCAGAATTTATTTCATTTCCCCTCATGCATGCTTATTTGAGCTATACACCAGCCTACTCAGCTGGTTTGCATTTTATCAACTGTATCCTAAGTTATTCTGTCAAATCTCAACCTTTTTATTAACATTGTAATAACATCCTAAATCTTGAAGATCCAACTTAAAAGTTCTCAGCTTCAAAGTTCATTTTCCGAAGGCCCCAGGACCTATGACTATTTCCCAATTAGTCTAATAATCTGACAAGCTATTTGCAAGTCATATATTCAAAGTAACCCTGAAGAGACGGAGATACATTTTTAAAAGACAGAACTCTCTAAACCCATGTATTTATTTGTATTTCCTAAGTCCAGTACACCTCACCAACAAAGTAGCTGGGAACAGATTCACGGGGCAAATTGACACAAGACTCCTGTTGCCTTAGAGCACTTTCCAGGGGCACTGGAGCCCACGGAGCCTTTCCAGCTGTCACTATGCTGTTCGGCATTCAAAGAAACTCCTCCTATTTCTTCTTCAAGCTCAGAGAGAACAGTCTTACCATATTAGTTGACCAAACTGGCCCAGGAAGTGAACTGAGCAATGCAGGCTCACGCCTTTTTCTGCCTCGATCATCTAGTGACTGAGTCAAACTTGAGTTTACCTAGGTGAGGTGTCTTGTGTATGTATGATACATGTTTTTCTCTAGGGCTTTGTACAGTAGTTCTCCAGTCTCATGCAGTGCATTTTACAGTGTACAAATCTTACAGTTAACTTACACTCCACACACGGGTTTTGTACAGAGGTAAACTACATCCTTGGGCAATCAGCAGTGCTATTGCCAAAGAAACAAATAAAATAAGCCCAACTTTACACACTATAAGTCTGTCACAAGTTACAGACTGTAAGCTTTTCTCTCCTGCAAGCCTAAAAGAACACCCAGATTTTAAACAAACTTTGTCTTTTTACAAACACAAGAGAGATTCAAAATAATCTATTTCCCTATTAATCACTGCTCTAAATAACTTATTCATTTATTTTTCTGAGAAAAGGAACATCAGAGCCAAAACATCACATACATCCTGCTGTATGCCTTCCTCTTATAGTTTCCTTTTGAAGATGTGCCACTTCCACTGACTCAACACAACCATTCATAATTTCTCATGGCAAGAGACAAAACTCCAGTTTACAAATAATCTCCCTACAGGCCAGCAACAATAAAAGACCGGTTAGCAAGATTAGCAAAATCCAGTTTAGAGCCCCACTGCTGCCATGAGTGCAGGACATGAACTCCTGTCTTTGATCAACAAACTGTATTTCCTGCATACCCATTGGGCGCTTTTCTGCACGTTGAGCTGTGTAAAGGACAATGTCTCTTTGGAGATAATTAGCACAAGAAAATGAAAAGGCATTACAATTATGACAATACATAATCTGACTTCTAGTTCATGGACATTTTATGAAGCACTTTTTGACTAAATTACCATTTTAGTCTGAATGTGCTTAACTGCCAGCATTGCCAGAATGCCCTACAGCACATATAACTTGCCACTGTTGTAATTTCTTTTTTACATTCCTGATATTTTGCCATTCTCTAGAGCTACTGTGATGCTCTCGAGGAGCACCTCTGACTTCTTGTCCGTGTGTGTTGTCCATCTCCTTATGGCTGAGATACACAGATCTGAAGGTTAAAATCTAAAATAAAATGAGAGGAAGATTACCTGCCATATCAGTGAAAGCAGGATGAGAGACTTAATTCTTTAACACAAACCCCAGGTTCACTGCAGCAGGTAACACCGAGGAAGCTGTGTTAAACTTAAAGGTTTCCCCTGACAGTCAGTGAAAGTCACTGAGCCTCCCAGAGACACACACTGCTTTTCCGGAATGCAGTTCCACTTGTTTTCATGTAAATGGAAAAGATAAATGGAAATGGAAAAGACAAACCCTTAGCTTTCTTCTCTCATGTAGAAATAGTAACCATTTACAAACCCTAGAATATGCTCTGAAAAACATCTGTCTACTGCTGCCAACAGATGTTGTCATCATGATGATTAAAATGCAACGGAAATAGAATAATCCAGCAAATCACAAAAAGCACGTTCATAAAATCTATTGAATTGAGCAGTGGCAGGGCAGAGGGAAGTACAGGAAGAACACCATGCTAACAAACAAGAGAAGAGTGAAAAAAGACCTCAGGATTTTGGAGAAATAGTTTACATTTACCAACCTCACTAGGAAATAGAATGATGAGTCTGCTGTCCTTAGAAAATAGGGCATGGCTGGAAGTGAGGCGGCAGCTCTGAAAAGGACAACCACAGGCAGGAAATGTATGTGTCACCGGCCAGACACCTTGCAGAGACTGGAGTTTTGGTGAAGACCCCAGGCATAACAATACCAGCTCCAACTCTGTGGTCTCTGACTTGGCAATAAGACACTAAGGATAAACCAAATGGATAACAGAAGGAAGCTCCTGAGATAAATATGAGGTTACTGAAAAAAAAAAAA
>NW_010285817.1:0-2575 GCF_000690775.1 Eurypyga helias
CTGGAAGTTCTGGAGAGCAACTGCCCACGTGAAGCACGTCGGCCCTGAGCAGACCTGCTGGGGAGCGCAGCAGAGCCGGGGCAGCATCCCCTCTGTCAGTCCAGGGGCAGGTTCACTGCGTGGGGCTTTTCCTTTCAGCAGCTGGGCTGCAGGAAGACTCCGGGGTGGAATCGCCGAGGTCGGAAGTTTGACCGTTCCGGGTACTTTGTACTTAGGCTGCCGTGGATTAAGTCGATCCTTTTTGGCACTGAATCGCTCCTCTTCTCTCCTTTTTAGGAAGGAGTTGGAGGGGAATTTAAACAGCAGAGGAAGGTGAAATCCTTGATGTGACAGCCAGAGACTGTTTGTGCAGTGCTTTGTCCCAGGGCTGAACGCAGTGTCATACCGCAGCTGGAGGTTTTGGCTAAAACCATTAGCTCTGTGGATTATTTAACAGCCAGGATACCTCAGGTTGCTGAAAGCCAGGGCAGGTCTGACAGCACAGGTACAGGAGTTGGGCCGAAGAGCAAACATTTCCAAGGAAGAAGCAGCTTCTAACAGTAAACCCGTGCTTTTGCTGAGAGAGCGAATTCCAGCTTCCTCGAGCAAAATACCCAGACAAAAGCGCCGTTTCCTCTGCTTCTACCTACATCCACACAAGGTGCTTTTGCTGGCACAGCTCTGCCTTCAAAGGATCTTACCACAGCTCCGGCTGACACAACTGTGCCAGGAGACTCGGCAGCAGAGACCTGACCTGAAAACACCCTGGCTCAGCTTCAGGGTTCACTCCCGGCTGGCGATAAAGAGGGCGACTCACAGAATCCACGCTCGAGCTGTCCTGAAATGAAAGCCAGGCAGAGCCTGGGTGCGGAATCCCTTTGGGAAGGAGATCGCTTGATTCTTTCAGCTGCTCTATTTTTGTGAGTGGGTTTGGTCTAAAGGAAAAGTTCTGGTGCTGAAGTTTAAAAAGAACAAATTAAAAATCAGCTGCGATGTACACGGCTTGTTATTGTATCTCCGGGCCCTGCCTGTGAGCTGGCACTGGTAGGCACGAGGCCAATTCGTGCTGCTAAAACCAGATGACTTCCAGAGGAAGTGGAAAGCTGGATGACTACAAGTCATTAACACTCCCAGTTAACCGAGGTGAGTGACTTAAACTGTGCAAAGCCAGATTGCGAGAACGCAGGAAGGGTGACGGCGGTACAACCTGCACCAGCGCGAGGCGTGGGCGGAACCCCGCAGCAGACGCACCGTCGAGCGGGCGAGTGTCCTATTCAGTGCTGTCCTTGCAAGGGGCTTCGCCTGGGAGCCGCTGCCAGTGGGAGCCGTGGTCCTGCCCCCACCCCTGACACCCAGGCACCCGCCTTGTGCCCGTGACCTCGGAGGTTTGGAGCCCGTCAGCTCGCCGCGCTGATGCGGCTGACAAATAACCGCAACGCCGTATCCCTAGTTGTACCACAAGGCTCCGAGTACCACCCGGAGAAAATCGTGTAAGAGCGTGTATGCTGTTCCTTCAGATGCCTCTGGCAGCTCTTGAAATACTGGGCTTAATGCCATTTATTGATTTGTAACCACGGAGACGGTACGTGCTCCCATTGCAGTGAGGGAAAAGCTCATTCCCTTCACCTCCTCAAGCAGTGAAGAGTGTTGGAAAATACTCCTAGTAACCTCCTGCAGCCCTCACGGGAGGGGCGAGCCAGGCGGTCGCTTTCTCAGAGGCTGCCGCGTTTTCACAGAGGTGGAGAAAATCAACCTTTCCTTGCGAACCAGCCTGGAGCAAAAAGGGCTAAGCTATTCTGGGAGATGAGAGATAAGCAAGCCAGAAAGCCTTATCGAGATTTGTCTTAACTTGCAAAGGTATTTCCTTTGATGGAAGAATTCAAACAGTTGTCTGAAGCGTTCTGTCGGCTCAGATTTGTTTTCAGAGGCACCTCACTCGTACGCCATCCTGACCAACGAGGCCCTTCTCCACCAGCTTCTTCCGTAAGAATCTCCGCTTTCTGAATTAAAAATGAAGTGTAAAAAAAGAGGAATCAACAGAACCGTCAGTTCAGAAAACAAAAGGGGGATGACTACCGGACTTCAGCGGGGGTGGGTGCTTGTTCCACGCGCTTCTTCCTGGGCAAGCCCAACTCCATCCCTCACGGAGCGCCGCGGGCAGGAGACAAGCCTGGCGCTACCCATTAGCCCACAGCTGACATTTCCTGGGGATTCCACGAGGATCAGAGAAAACCGGCAACAAGACCCATTGCAGAGACGGCTGCTACGGTGTCAAAACCCTGTCGTTAGCCACCGAGGTTTTGAAAGAGGAGTGCTGGAAAGGCACCGTAGAACATGAGGTGCTTTTAACTGCACGGCCGCGTGTGGTCCTTGGGTCGCAGCCCGGAACTCGGTGCCCCTGTTTAACCCGAGAAAATTGGGTGTTTTGAGTTGACTCCCCCGCTCAGCAAACTGTGCTTGAAGAGCAAACGGTGCCTTCCTGCTGTTGTTGAGAGTTCAAAGCCTTTGGCTTTTGAATGGAAACGTCCGCTGTTTTTACAAGTTAGGGTCAGAAACGAGACGTATGACCACACCAAACTGCGAAGTTGGGGTCGGA
>NW_010285818.1:0-2573 GCF_000690775.1 Eurypyga helias
ACCATTCTATGATTCTATGTTTTTGTAACAACGTTTCACTACCTGGATTTGTATAGCAGAATTTGCCGGACAACTTTGATGCCAAAGTATCTGAAAAAGATGTCTTGAACTTCAAGTTGTTTGACATATCTTTAGTTATGTATTCATGTACAACCTACAACCACAGATATATGTGCAGGACTTGAATGCATCAAGCCCAGCGTTTAGAAAATATTTTTGAGAGAGCATCACTATCTCTTTACAAAGTGTGTATACACCTTTAAAAGCTTCTAGGTGTTTGTAGTATCTCAAATATGTATTATTTTGGGTTTATATTGTTTTAAATTTGCATAGCCTAGAGCTCCAGACACCAGGGGTTGCCAGATTTTGTTGTCTGAAATGCATATCACTATGATTAGGAGAAACTAAGACCTTTCACATAGTGAGTCTGTGTCAGTAATTACAGAAATTCACGTACAAAGAGGCATTTGATAGAATTTTCAAATTCATCAAAGTTAAGAAAAAAATAAAATTATAGCTTCAGAAAGGGGAAAAAAATCACTGCAGTGCAAGCCAAAAAAAGGTATTTATGAAAACAAAAGTCTCGAGTTCAACATTTTTCTGTTTCCTTTGTATGCATGCACGATGTATAACTGTGTAAGTCTTGGCTCTGCAATTTAAACCAGTAGATAAACATCTTTGAACAGGACTGAAATCAAATCTCAAACAGAAAACAAAGAAAGTTAGTTTTCAGTTTGAATACTAAACTTCCAATCTCCTTTCAGTTCATCAGTTAAAGAAAACTTTGGAGACTGTTTCCATCCTTCCTGGATTTCTATTTTCCAAAATACACTTCCTAAAGTATATTATAAAGATGTATCCATGTAAAGAGGTTTTGTGCTCATTCCTACCCACGGCATACTTAAATAAAGAGAACTTCTTGTCAGGCTGGCAAGGCAGGGCAGTTATGGGAGTCCTTTGCAGAGTGGAGGAAAATGTGGCACAGAAGCGTGACACAACATATCACACTGTGCTTCCTTACATCTAAGAAACAGCATTTTTTCTCCTTAGTTTGCCAGAAATACACTGACAGTAATACAGTTGCTTTGCACACATGAAGAGGAACACAGGACTTCTTTTCCAGTGTTGACACAAATGTCACAGTGTTGCTTACACCTGCCAAACTTGGAAAAATCATCCTACTAATGATCCCACCAGTGAATACACATGGAGTTTCTCTTCTCTCTAGCTCACAGCAAAAGAATTCATCAAAATAAAAGAAATGCTCTGGAAATGAGGAAGATTAATTACTTTTTTCTAGATTCTGCACTAAAATAGTACAGGTTGCACATGACTTTACGGAAGGGTCCTTGTCCAAAACAGACAACAACTACTCCTTCTTCTCCTCCCCTTCTTGCCCTGCCAGACCAGCAGCATATGTGTTCAAAAACCAAAAAGGGAATTCATCAGTTGCCTAACATCTCATGTAGTTATTTTTGCAAACGGAAAGCTAGTACAACATGCTGGTGTTCCAATTTTGGTGATCAGATTTTGTGAAATTTTTGTTTCCTCTTTTGTACTCAAATGAAGAGACATGGATACAAGACAACAGCAAATAAAACTCCATGAGTACTGTCTCAGAAGCACTGTTGCAAAAGATAGTAACAGAAAAATATAGGATAATGTTCAAAACTTGTATTTCTCTTTCTTGATGACTCTCCTACACACAGTCTTAATCATAACGTTTCCTCCCTATCTCACAAAAGTTTTACCCACTTGGCTGAAGACCATGCAGTTATATTATAAGAGTAGTTAAGTAATACTTGTGAAGTTCCATAACTTTATCCTCAGGATAATTAAAAGAAAACATCAGATGTAACCTCTCCTTATGTTTTTAAAATATATATTTCTTCCCATTTCCCTGTTTCCTAAAATACTTTAAACACATCCTTCCAATTGCAAAAAGAAACATTCAGACCAAAATTATATGATAGCTAAATCTTTTAGAGCTGTTCAGTTACATTCACAGAAAGTTACAAATACTTCTCCTGACATGTAAATCCACAATGCAAATCTGGGAACATTTTGGGATACATTAGGTAGATCAAAATGTTTATGTACAATAATGGCCACTAATGCTTTTCTTAGAGGCTACATGTATACTAAACATAAGTTACTTGCATTCAATTCTAGATTCCTAATACGTACACAGACATATTCTTTTCATGAAGAGTACATAAACAATATCATCCATATGCAGTTCTGTCTTATAAACTCACAAGAGGATACCTTGAGAAACTGTCTGGTAAGGAAGAATGGGCTGGCATAGGTGAAATGCAATAGTTCATCCATCATGGCTAGTAGTCATTAGAATTAAAAACAAGCAAAAACAGCCTTTCATTGAAAACAGGAAAAACCCAAGAGCATCTATTAGTAAAAGAAATTTCTTTCTTGGACTTCAGAGAAAAGGAAGGAATTATTTTGAATTGTCATTCTCTCTTTTGCTATCCCTTATTCCTTCCTTGTTTTTCTTTCCTCAGGAAGAAGATGGGGCAGAAATAATAAACTAGTGAGGTTATTTAATGTCTTCTTTT
>NW_010285819.1:0-2541 GCF_000690775.1 Eurypyga helias
TGTTATCAACACCTTTCTAGTTACTGAGAAAGCACAACCCTGAGAGCTGCCATGGGGAAAAGTCAACTCCATCTCAGCCAGACCTGATACATGGTGGAAGCAAGGGCTATAGGAGTCCAGGGCTGCCCCAGGAAGCATCTTTGTTCCCTAAAAACATGCTGAAGTGTCCTGGGTGAGGTCCAGGTGCTGTTTATTGCTGCCACCATTGAATGCATGGTATGAATGCATAAAATACCTCACCTTCCTGGTGCTTTACCCTCAAGCTGGGCCCTAGTGTCCATTCCCTGCTCAGCAGAGGGTCAGCAATGCTTTTCTTTATAATGCCTTTGTAGCAACCTCTGCTTTTGCTGCCTAAAACAGGACTGTGAAAGCTACAAAGCAACAAAAGTGGAAGATGGGAAATTCAAGCAAGTGGTCTCTTCCACCACCAGATCTGAGCAGAAAATGTGACTGCCCTGGTGCTGAAGGAAGTCCCACCCTGAAAGGTCTGTCAGCCCTGCCAGGGACTCCAGACAGAGTGATTTTCTTTTAGTGAAACACCGTTGTATAAACAAACTTCTCATTTTCTTCTTGCATCTCACGAAGATGTGCTTTTTATAAACGCTGATTGAAGTGTGGGGATGGCAGGAGGAGGGTTGCCAGGGACACAACAAAGACAGGAGAGCTGAAAGGCTCCTTGCACTTGTGACCAGTTTCAGTAGAGAGAAGAGTAACTAAAAAAGTACTCTGATGTGTGGCTGTTATCACTGCACACCTCTTCCCCAGTGAAATGAGCAGAGGGTGCTGTTCTCCAGCTCTTTGTGGCACAGCTTTTGTAGCCAGGATTGTATTTAAAAATGGCTTTTTGGTGAGGGAGCTCTCTTGAAGATGGATGAACCCATCATGGGTCCTGAACCCATGCTGACAGCAGTCAGCAAGAGTCACACAAGATAGAAAGGACCTGTATTCCATGGGCAGAGCCCAGCCTGTCACTGATCCTTCTCCATCAAAAGATAAGTATCTCTTCTTCTTGTATGCCACCATGGCAAATGAGTCTGTATGTTATGTGCTTATTCCTAAAGAGACTCTGAACATTGTTCATTTGCTTAAAGTCAATGTCCTGTTCTCTGCTTATGCTTAGGATGGGAACTTCAAAAAATGAAGCTTGGATTCTGCCTACACACCCCTTCCTTAAAGGGAACTTAGTTTTATCAGCCTGTTTTTCAAGGGCTCAGGCACAACAGGCTGAGCTCTTAAAAACCCAATTTGCTACACAAGGAAATCTCTGAGCCACTGAATACCACCCCAAAGTCAGATGTTACAGCTCAAGTCTGATGGAGGTAAGAGTCCAAGGAAACCGAGAATATGCAGTTTCAAGCAAAAGCTTAGTGTTATTTTGGGAGAACCTGCTGGTTTAGGCGATATATTGAGTTGAAAGCAGTTTAAACTGTTGCTGAGGGAGCTTTATTTCAAACTGCAGAGTTTGAAGATTAGGGTTTTTGGAAGAGCATCGGTCCTGTTAGCCACACTTGAATTTGGTGGAGGTATTCTCAAAGGGTGTGATTGTTCTACAGACAAGTATATCCTCCTGTCTTTATCCTGACGTGGATAAGAGCAGATTGAATGCAGGCTTGTGACCAAAGGAGGTACAATAGCCCTTAATTGGTTTGATAGCCTGTGATGTTGTCACTGCTGTGACAGCTTGCTCACAGTTAACACCTGATGATATTTGGCTGTACTATCATTTTAGTAAGACATTTTGAAAGCCAACGAACAGTAATGACAACTTAAAAAATCCATCTCAAGGAAATTCAGTTCTGTCAAGTTAGGCCCATGAAGCAGTTTCTGGAAATGATCACACTTAAGCACTAAGTGGTAGTCACCTACTATGGAGTTAAACTTTAAAAAAGACTGGTTTTGTTTTATACTTAGTTGACTTGCTGGAGACTCCACATGGACCCCTGCAGGACCCCCCTCCTAAATGCCTCATACCTAAAGGCTCAGGAAGCACAGAAAGAAGCCTCTACTAAAAGCAATCTGAGCCCGGGCACTATGATTCTGTCATGCAACATTCAAGGTCCATTCTTAAAAAGACTTGTTTTGACTATGGCAAGTGGGACATAACAATATCAAAGCGAAATAATACCATGTCATCTTCCTGAAGTGCACTGTGCTCTGAAAGCCTAATCTTGGGCTGGATGGAAACCACTCCTGGTCTGTTTTAACTCTGTTTAAGGATGTTGCATAGGCAGAGCCCTCCCTACTGTTCTTCTCCATGCCCATTCGACTGCTACTTAGGAGGTTGGTTTGTTAAACCACTAGAAAACCCTGCTTGAGGGTAAGACCTTCATCTAGCAATTGTTTTTAGTGCACAAGAAAAATCCTAATTTCTCAGTAGCTCAGGTCACAGCCATGAATGAAGGGACCAGAGCTCCATGTGCCTCAGTAGTTAATAACATAGGAGGCAGGTACCATTGGCACTGGTAGATTTTCTTCGACGAGAAGCAGCAGATAGTAGCTGTGATCTTTTCCTGTTGCTGAACAGACTTGGTTCAGCCGTTT
>NW_010285820.1:0-2548 GCF_000690775.1 Eurypyga helias
CCCAAGTCCTTCTCCTCAGGGCTAGAAGAGTTTGCTTCTCTACTGGGGGCAAGCACAGCTAAAACATTGTTCAAGTTTGGGTGTTTAGCAAAAATCTCAGCAATTGGAGAGGTCTTAAATGTCTCGGAGAAATTTGAAAGACTAGAAAATCCCAACATGGGGTACATGCAGTGCTTTATCTGTGGAGTTTATGTAACTGAAGGAAGTGTTGTGTTGTCAGTTTTTAAGGACCTATTCAAGAAGAAAAATCTCATGGTTTAGGGTTCTTCAGTCCTAGAACTCACAGTTATAAGGATATGCAGACCAGATATAAACATCTGTAACTGAGCACAATGACTAGATTTCCTTCATAGTCTTCCTTCAGAGAGAAATAAGCATTTCTGGGCTGTAATTTATCTCTTCCTAATGTAGATATTTAAGGGGGGTCAAACGAACCATGCTGTGGAAGTGCCTTTTTCTCTACCTTGAGAGGATGATGTGTGTAGACACTGACGCTGCAGAGCTCTAGGTTATGTGAGAGGAGCCCTTCTCCTAGTGTGCAGTTTAAAATTTAAGCTAGACAAATTCAAACTAGAAATAAGGCATATATATATTTTTAACAGCATAACTAAGTGCTGAAATAACCAATGATTGTGACAGATTGTCCATGTCTGGAAATTTTAAAATCAAGATGAGATGTTTCTGTAAAAGCTGTGCTCAAGTTCAACCACAGCTATTGGATCTGGAGAGCTGAGTCAGAAAATTGTGCGGGTTGCGTTGTGCAGCAAGGTGAGATTGGATGGTCCTTGCTATCCCTAAGAGCTACGAATCATACTTTGCCGGTGCTTTGGTAAACTGTGAATGTGCAAATCCACTTTGAATGCAGGTCAGCAGCTTACCCAATTTGAATTCCCGATGTTCAAATGCATAGTTTCAGAGGAAATAGCTTGCAACATTTGTGGCAATTTTCCTTTCTAAATATAGCAATTTTGCTTCAAAGCTACAGTTTTCCATACCTATTCATCATTTTATATTACATGGTGTAGTCTGATCTTTTTTCTACAAAAATAAACATCACAAGTATGTAACAAGTTTTTGGAAAAGGCTATTGATTATGTAATTGTGACATTTGTTTTCAGAAATAAGGTTTTGATAATTTATTGTTAACAGGTAGATTAGAAATAACTAATATTAGCATTACTCTTAAAATTCCATGGAATAACCTTTTTTCCAAACCCTCAGAAAATTTGGATCATCATTACATATATGCAGTATCTGTACATTCTTATAAATATATTACTCTTATATTGTGAGTAAAATGGGGTAAATACACCACCTTAATTAGAGTAGTGGAAATAACAAGTTATTTCCATTCTTTAAATGTCTTTGGCAAATTTCCATTGTGTCAACATAATTAAGATATATTAATATTAATCTGGTAAGTACTGTAACTTTACATAGTGGAAAAATAAAATAAAATGGACCATGAGAACATTTTTCAATATCAGTTTCAATTTTAATACTTTATATTGTTGTAAAAAGTTATAAAAATGTGTTATTATTTTATTACCCCATTAAGAAAACAACGCAGCAACAGATGCTTGTTACCCTGATTTTCTCAGACTGTTTATGGGGATGTTTTATCAAAATGGGTCTTTTAAAAGTTATAAAGATGTAATACTCTCCTAAATTAGGTCATAAATGCCTAATGTGGAAAACTAATACATTTTATTATTTTTCAAGTATGGGTTTATGTATATTAAAATATGCAGCTGTTAGGAAGTCTGGAGTGTGTATAACAGAAACATATTGCATTACGAGATGTTAGTGTCTCTCTCTGAGTATGTACATTCTTTATGCATATACCCACACAAGTTTTTGGCATGTGGAAGAGACTACATTAACATTTTGGCTCAGTATTCTTTTCTAATATTATGGATTATTTTTTTATGAATAGATGTAAATGTTAAATATACTGAGCACATACACGTATTTTTACTCTATTTGCCAAAATCGCTTACTCAAATTGAGCAAGTGGATCTAAAATGTGTATATAAACAACATTAAATTCCATCACATCAGCAGTTTTATGCTACGTTTCTGAAAAACAGTAGATGTTCCCACACCAGGAGAGGGAACAAGATGATCTGTTAGTTTAAACCTTGTTCTGTCTTTCATGCTAATCAGCTGGGATGGATTTATGGATGGAGGAGGAGGGGTTCAAACACCTGCTTGTTGCAGGTAGCATGGTGACTGTGGCTGCTTTCAGAAATGGGGCAATTAGAAGGATTTTCAAATTTATCCATAATTTGAGGTGAATAGATCACTTCTCAAAGATGTAATTGGTGAACCTCATGCGTCATGTCTCCCCAGTGAACGGCCACTAACAAGTGTGTAAAGTACACACTAAATTCTGTCGCAATGATGGGAGTGCAAGAAATTAATAGGGGCCTGTTGCCACCACACAAACATCCCCTGCCTTACTAATTTCTGTATATGAAAAAAACTATGTGTATAATTATTTATAAATATAATTATTACCGATTGGAACGACTCCAGAGGAGGCCAC
>NW_010285821.1:0-2513 GCF_000690775.1 Eurypyga helias
CAGGAGGGTTTTCAGTCCTGAGGAGAGCATCAAAGGGACTATGGAGTCCCATCAAACAGCACCACAGGCAGAAATGGTGATCTAGGTAAATGACAAACAGTTCTTTGCTCTGTCAGCAATTACAAATTCCGCTGTGCCCAGAATGTAATAAAAACTTCAGCCTGTGACAACTTGCCTTTCAGGTCTTCTGGAGACCAAGAATGGCTCTTCTGGAGCTTTCCATCAATCCAGATGGCAAGTTGGTCCAGGAGATGGACACAAGTCACAAGCAACCAATCCCTGTCTGGAACTTGCTGTGGAAACAGTGGGTAGCAGGCATCACCTGAGATGCAGGCACTCCTAGACAGATACACAAACCTCCTAGGCTCAACTTCATCTCTGCCGATGCCTAGGTTCCTTTTCCTCTTCAAAGGAAAGCACACAGCCTAGTCTAAGCTAGCCTTCAGACTGCAGTATCCAAAACCAACTGCTGGAGCATCTTCAGGGAATTCCCATCCAGTGTTGATAGGTAGAGACTAGATAACCTCCTTGGCATTGATGTCTCTCCTTCAGTGAGGGATCAACGCCACGCTGAGCATTCAGAAGGTAAAAAGCGTAAGATCTTGACCACATCCTGCTCTCTCCCTGTCTGGTACACTGAGATCCAGCTGGGAGGGCTGATAAGGACCTTGAGACAGCAAATGCCTAGCCCACATGGCACTTCCCCTGGGGCAATGCTGAGGTACCATGAGAACTTGGGTAGCAGAAACGAAAGGATGATACAGGGATGTCACCAGCATTTCAATAACACACGGAGAGGGGATAAACTGGCATATGCAGCTGCTGCTGCTGCTGTTTTGCTCGCAGCTTTGCCAGATGTCCTAACTGCTCTGCTGCACCTCAGAGTGACAAAACCAAATCCTGTGTGAAAACCTACCCCTGAAGGATTTCTTTCAACAGTTAATCCTCATTGTAGTAAATAGGCTCGTTCCTTCAGCAGCCAGAGCATAGCAGTGTGCAATGTGAGTTCACTGCAGCAGATGCTTGCTGCTTCCCACCAGCAGCCCCTCCAGCCTGCCTCACCCCCTGCCTTGCCGTGACTGTTCAGCAAGGCGATGAAACGCCCATTTCTTCACACTGCGTGCGGGCAGGGAAAAGGACAGGCTGGTGGCCATCCCGTGTCGGGAGTAGCCTCTTTTATTGCCCTTCAAGGACATGTGTAGTTTAACCAAATGTTACTCCAGCGAGCCCTTCAGGTGGCATTTCCTTCTTTGTGAGCATCACTTTCTTTGCTCTGCAACAGCATAGGAACTTCCAGCCTGGCCAAAATCCCTCCCAAGCTCCTGAACTCTGATGGGGAAGATGAAAATAAGTGGCCTGCATAAAGGGATTTCTACTGCCACCAAATTAAATGATGCTGTGTTGGTGGAAGGAGATGTTCTGAGAGCAACATTTGTTCCTGGAAACCCAAGAATGGCTCAGGAGAAGAGAGTGTGAATGGGAAGAAGAGGGTGTAAATGGAGACCAGCGTCAATCTGCCTTCTTTTGCATGATCAACTTTCATAACATCTGGGATTGAGCCACCGGATCATTTTGGTATCACTGTTTTCTGCTGGAATGTGAAAATATGACATAGGCGAGGACGTGATTCAGCCCCTGGCTGGTGCTGCCTGTGGCATTTGATTGTGTATTCAAGTGCAGATAAAACTATAAATGTCCGAGTGAGATTTCGGCACTTTGAAAAACAAGAGCATAATAATGAGAACAGCAGGCGTAAAAGGCCTGAATGAGCAGAATGCAGAGGGATGCTTTTAGACAAGCTCCGCAGCAACAGCAGTTCATTAGATTGCACTTGAGAGAATGAGACCTCAGCCTGCGCTACGAAGGCAATTCTGTTTTCCTGGCATAGAGAGGAATTTGGATGTTTACGGTAAAGAAGATGATTTCCTCCCTCTGCTTTGCTTCTAGCCCTTAAGCGGATGTTGCCATTTTGTGATGAAAGAGAAGAAAATTTGGGAATGGTGACATGTGGTGAAGCCTAGTTCACGCACACACGCGCGCGTACCCACGCAGACTCGCACACAGCTGACATGGGTTTGTGTCCACACACAGTCATATACACGATCAGCCTAGAGTTGGATACAGCTACCCAGGTACCACCTAAGTGGATCAACCAGTTATCAGTGACCAATTCAGCCCCAAGGGGCGCCGTTATTTCTCCCATTTAGATGGATGTTTCTTTCTGCTTTTGTTTTTAAGACATAGAGTTTAAAATGTGAGCACTACTCAGGAAGAGAAACCTTGAAGCAATTCCTAGTTTTCAGATTCCATTTGGTGAGCGGCAAGAAGTTGCCCTCAGCTCAGGGGACACCGCAAGGTGCTTTTTGCCTGTGGTGCCCCTACCCCTGTTGCAGCGTCTGGATGGGGCCTGACTGGGCAGCGCCATAGAGGAGTCTGCTTTTCAGGAGTGTCAGCATCTCCTGATACTGCATCTGGTGTGTGGCAGCAAAGATGGTCTCCAGAGGTCACTTCCA
>NW_010285822.1:0-2555 GCF_000690775.1 Eurypyga helias
GATCTCCAAAGGTCCTTTCCAACCTCAATTCTTCTGTGATTATGTAATGAGCAGATATTAATGAATCCTGTAACCAACACAGAAAAATTGATTTTAATCAGCAAACTTTCTCCCTTCCCTAAAGCTTGTCACTCATCCCCACAAAAAATAAAGCTCCCTAATTGCATCTAATTTCCACTACCTTCTTCACCTTATGTTTCATTTTCTGTCTGATTAATTTGAAGTACGTCAGAAATATTCATTATCTCAAAATATTGTTTCGTTCCCTTTTTGCAGCATAAAGCTCAGGCATCTAGAAGTCAAGTGGAATGTAGTTAATGTGGTAAGAGTTATCCACCTTTTACAGCCCTAATCAATATTCCAGATATCAAATAATATTCTCTTTCTACTTATTTCTTGTTCCCCTTTGGCCCATTGGACTCGAATGCTTGGAGGTCTGTGTTTTAAAGGTCTTCTTTCCTGGCAATGGTATAATACGGATTGAACTGGGCATTATAAAATGTAATACCTGGCAAATTGTAGTTTAACAGTTTGAGGGAAGGTCATGTAATTTCTCAGCTTTCCTATGCTGTCAAGACAAAAGGAAGAATGAGTGGAATTTAACTATATCAATGGTTGGGTTAGAAAGCTACCTTTGACATTAAATATACTCTCAGAAGTTTTTGATGCTCAACTCCTTGGTGCATATAGTCTATATAATTGAAGACAGGAACTTTTTTCATATGTGTGTGTCTGATGGACAAGATTAGACTCGATAAATACCAAAGAAAGTTCCTACAGAAAGTGCTGATAACCAATATTCTCATTTGTAATAATGCTGCAATATATTTGATATTTTCAGGCTGAGCTTTGTCAGTGATTATTTATGAATGGCAGGAAACCAAAGTCACAAGATTTGGTTAATATAGTAACACAGAGAGGAAATATGGGTAAAAACTGAAATGGCAGGACAAAATTGTCGAGTGTTGCAGGACTGTAATGTAAAGTGAAGCACAACAATGATTTTCCAGTGTATTACTCAATGTATTTCACACAGTGAAATTCTGTGCATTGCTTTGTTTGCATATGGAGAGCTCCAACATAGCACTGAAATATATCACAAAATGCAATTATCAAAGCATATTAATGTTTCTTCATACTCTTAATGTTTTCAGTTTGAAATTGATTTTTCTCAGGTTGAATACAAATATGCAAACTTTAGTTCCTGCCTGTGATTAATTTCAAAAGCTTTCTTTAATTGACAAAGTACAGTGCCATAAACCTAATTATTGAGATGCATGGTAGTGGCAAAAATATTATATTATTAGTCATTTAATATGACTGACATATCTTCATTCAAACTTAGAAAAAAGAGTTGTTCATGGCCAAGCACCAAATGAGGGATACTTCCTCACCAAAAATTAACAGTCTGATAGCATTTTAAACAACGAAGAGTCTCTTTGAATTAGAAAAAGGATAATCTTAGCTGCAGGTGTTATGCTGAGCTATAACAGAGATGCATGCTTGTTGTGATGCATACTGTCCAAGATGTGCTGAAGGCTCAGCAGAATTTTAGAATGCATTTGACTCTTAGTCCTCTCTCTCTACATTAATCCACTTCTGGCAGGATTATTTTGAACACTTAAAACCTCTGAGCAGACTCAAAAGTGTATTCATATCTTTTATTAGGCCTTGCCACCATTATTTTTCTCCTTCCTGATTACATCAAGAAAAAAAATGGCCTGACAGTTAAGGACAGAAGTGTTTAATCTTGAGCTATTGACATCCTTGATGTTTGCAAATCCAGCATTTTTAGAAATGGGTGTTTTCAATAAATGAAGACTGGCACTTTCCCTCCACCTGGTCTTTGCTACAGCATGAAGAACTTGTTTTCATTTACAGTTTTATCCTTTAGTCATCAGAATCGACAGTTCAAGATTATCAGTTAATGGAAAAATAATTTTCTGCAGTCTAACTCTGAATGGTATTTTCTTGTTCCTCTAAAGATTGTACAAACAATGCTTTGGCACAAAGCCTGCAAGTGCAACATTTATGAGTAAATGATAGAAAGCTTTCCTTGAAAATGTGTACAAAGTAATAAAATTTTTCAGGAAATGACTGGGTAGAAAAATACCTAGGGATTTTGCTATGAGTTCCTCTCAAAATAAATTAGATGGGACTGTGTTTTGAATCTCTTTCACAACATCGATGAAAATTAAACAACTTCCTTACTTGTCATTACTATGACTGCTACTCTAACAGTTTTAATATGTACCTTTCACTATCCTTTCCTTCACTAACTGTCCCTTTCTTTCTTCTAATCAGAAGTAATAACCTTTATGGGCCGTGAAATGCCCTTCAAAAAACTTAAATCAATTTCCAAGAACTCTTTTAAGCATCTGACACTCATCTCTTGGAAATTTTTAGTAAAATTTGGAGAAAGACTGCTACATCAATATTAGTATTTAAACACAAATAGACAGAATCACAATATTCAGCCTCTCTTTTGACAGATATATATTTCATGGCTTAGCTGCATATTTAGGTGCGCGTTTGACTGATTGACATTAGCTATT
>NW_010285823.1:0-2569 GCF_000690775.1 Eurypyga helias
CTGCTTCCTGCGGTCGCTGTCTTGCCTTGCTGCCGGGGTACGCGTAGGCCCAGGTTTACCCTTTGCGCGGGGCCGCAGCGGGGCCTCCCGGTAGCCCCGGGGGGTCTGTGTCCCCCTCCGCGCGGGCGGGGAAGGCCCAGTAACGCGTGTCGTGACGCTGCGTGTAGACCTCCTGCTGCTCGTCCCGTCACGCACGGTATTACAGAAGAGAAGTACTGACAGCGTGGCGGCTTTTGCACTGGTGCTTACTTTTGTGAAGAGACATCCTCAAGGACTCGTAACGCAGCGTTACTGGTTTACCCGAACGATACAAAACCACGCTGAAGAACTGTGCTGTCAAGTGGTGCTGATCTACGAGGGTTTTTTTTGTTAGTGTTTTCTCCCGTTGCGAGGGAAAAACCAAAATGGCATCGGGGACAGTAACGAACGCCACTTCCTCTGGAGGATCAAATGACGTGAGCCTGGAGGAACCAAAGAAGATGACAAGGGAAGACTGGAGGAAAAAGAAGGAATTAGAAGAACAAAGAAAACTAGGAAATGCACCTGCTGAAGTGGATGAAGAAGGAAAGTAAGTTTGATTAAAGCTATGGCAGTTCTAAAGCTCCTTGTTAAAAATGTGGATTTTCCTGTTGTGATTACAGAATAATCACGAGAGTGTTTTCTACATGAGTCGCTGTAGAAGTAAATAGTTGAACTTTGAGAATTTGCTTTTAACATTCCGGTTATCCTCAGAAAACAGGCATTTTCCAAAAAATGTGGGTTCGGTGTTTATCTACTGAAAATCTACTGATGGTGCTGCTAAAAAGTCGCATCTATGCAGCTTCTTATAAGTGTTATTTTAAAAGTGACCAAAATATAGTATTGGGGAACTTTACTGCGTCCCTTATCTGTTCCTCCTCTTACTTCTACAAGGCTTGTTGTTTCTGAGAAGAGAAATGTTACTATTTTTGTGCTCAGTAACATTGCATAGAATCAGGAATGTGATTTGGAGTCAGGATTTTAGGTGAGTTAGATGGCAACAAAATCTCAGTGAAAGTTTGTGTTTATTTAGTTTAATTAGGCTTATTTAGCAGTGCACTGTAACAATTTCATTGTTTTGTTATCACTTCTAAAACACTGAACTTTAATGTGAGAGCTGTTTGATAGGCTAAGTTGTTCTGGGTTTTTTTCCCTGTGTCGTGTATTTCTTACAAAACATCTTTTACAGAGACATCAATCCTCACATTCCTCAGTACATATCGTCAGTACCGTGGTACATAGATCCCTCTAAAAGACCTACGCTAAAGCATCAGAGACCTCAGCCGGAGAAGCAGAAACAGTATAGCTCCTCTGGAGATTGGTACAAACGAGGAGTTCAAGAGGTATGCATACTGTGTTTGTGTAAAATGAAGATTTGGGTTGATTTTGTGAGGAAATAAGAAAAGAGACATTGACTCCCTATAAAGGTGTAACTTTGGTTACATGGTTTTGGGAGGGACAGGAGCTGGGAATTCTTATTCAGCAGCCAAGTCATAGTGTTTGGTAATACCCAAAATACATGTTCTGGGTTTGGGTAGGCCACACATGCTTTAGTTGTATTGAAAAAATGGTTTAGTTATTGAGAATTTGTGTATGAATCTGGCCATGAGTTTGTATAACACACTTTTGTTTGTTGTTTAGCATGCTATAGCAACTAGATACCGTAAAGGAGCCTGCGAGAACTGTGGGGCATTGACACACAAAAAGAAAGAATGCATGGAGGTAAACTTGACTTTTGCTGATGTTTTAATGCTTCTGAAAATTGTGAATTCTAATCTTAGTGAAAGATAGCTAGCTGTAGATAAAATAAAAATCATTAATTTTGAAAAAGCTGGTTTAAAAAAGGTTACAGGAATTGAAAGGTGGCTTGAAAATTGCTAAAGAATTTGTATAGGAAAAAGGAAGGGGAAAAATGCTGCTATTCAGGGTTTTGCTCATCAGTTCTGTTTGTAGTCAGCGCTGCAGTAATAGGTGGATATGCTTAGCTCTTCATGTTAATTTGCTTTAACTCAAGTGCTGCTGTGCCTGTCTGTTTCGTGTCAGCTGATGTTTTTTTAATTGTGGCAAAGAGTTAGAAATTGATGGGGTTTGGCGTCTGTTGCACTACTTCAAAATACAGAAGTTAACTACTTGTATTTATTTATAATTCACAGGCTTATAGTGCTGATTTTAATTGGCTTTAGAAAAGCTCGATTGATACTGTTTTTAAAAGGATATCTGAGCAAGTAACGTGTTTTAGTGTAATGAACTGATCTCACCTTTTCTTCCTTTCAGAGACCCAGGAAAGTTGGAGCAAAGTACACAGGCATGAATATTGCACCAGATGAACACGCGCAGCCTCAGCTGATGTTTGATTATGATGGAAAGCGGGATCGCTGGAACGGCTACAACCCAGAAGAGCACATGAAGATTGTAGAGGAATATTCCAAGGTTGATTTGGTATGTAGGTGCTATGGTTTACTGGGGAAAGCTTCAGTGTTTGGCTTGGCTGGCGGGAGGAACAGTTGTTATGTGCACTGTTAATAATTGAGTGCTATCACACAGCACATGC
>NW_010285824.1:0-2578 GCF_000690775.1 Eurypyga helias
AGTTAAGTACTGCTTCATATTAAACGACTGTTTTTCTAGTTGCTGAAATGAAAGCATCAAGAATTAAATTAAGGTTTTACACAGAATGCAATAACAGAGATGAACAAAAAAATTCTGAAAACAAGACCAGTGTTGTAAACAGTGCAAATACTTATGATCCAAAGCAATTGCCAAAAGTGCTGCAGAAATTTCAATAAATATAAATTTAGCCATCTTCTTAAAACAAGGGTATTAGAAGTATGGTGTCTAGGTTTCAAAAGGTGTAACAGTTTCCCACTTTGGGACCATGTGATTTTGACTCAATCCTTGATACAGCTTTTTTTGATTCTTTTACTTTGATATTAGATACCACAAAAAAAAAAAAGAAATCTAATTAAATATGATTTCAAAACCTCATAAAACTGAGAAGTATGATCATCTGTGATCATTCTCAAGGAATAAGCCTGACTCATTCTTCAGTATCTAGACGTTTCTTTTGAGGTCTTCTATGGTAAATTCACAATATATGCCAACATGAGCACAAAAAATTTGTTCTGAAATTTTGAGAGAAAATAAGTTTTTAAAATGACCACTTTTCATCTTAATAATCTCAATAATTTACTGGTCTTAGAATATCCCTTATGATAGCTGTTTTAAAAGCAGGGATTTTACTTCTACTGAATGTGAATTATCTCTGCTAGAGAGTCACAGATAATGAAACCAACCCGCAGTATTAATTGACAATTAAAATGTGAGCTTTAACTGATGAAAAAGACATTTTTTGTGATTTTTCAGAAAATTATGTGTATAGAAGATTTTTTCTTTTTTTTTAATTATTATCATAGTTTTGGGGCATTAGGAAAACAGGAACTCTACATGATGGAGATCATTCTTTCTGAAGCTCATTTCTACCTCTTTCAGTTAGCCTCTCAACTTTCTGTAGCCGAGAAACCACATAAACCTTTCACGCTAATTTGTTCTGATCACATTTATTACTTGTGAACTTAACAGTGATAGACAGTGTTGAATAATACAAACTTAAGAAATCAAGTTTCTCTTCTGTCTTTAAAACAATTAAGTAGGACTAACATTTAAGATTATTAATGACAATAGATAATCATGTTGTATAGGGAAATATCTTGTAAGAAACAAAATGTTGTTTAACCTAAAAGAAGCAATTCTGTAGAACATTTTTGCTGAAATGTTAGCAGTCTTATACAGTTAACATCTAGGTAAATATTTTCAAACAGTTAATAATATTTTCAAATATATTGACTCTTTGAAGGAATTAATCATTTAGTTGGCCAAACTTTGCTTACAACATCAAGTTGCTGCAGATGGTAAAAGTCACATTCAGTTCTGATGGACATAAGAACTGTAGAACTTTAGGCAGCACAGTATGAAATTAAGCTGAGTTCAGTCAAGACAAAGATCCTCCAGACTGGCATAAGTACTTTTAACTTCTCATTTCTTTGACTGACTCTCAGTGTGTGGTCTTCTGATAATTTTGACATTTAACATTCCAGAAGGTGGTAAACCAAAAAGGGATGCACTGAAGTCTAGAGAGACTAGTTAAAAAGACATTGGTTCAACCATGCAAATCCTCTGAATGTAAGAAGACTCACCTTAGTAAAAGCAGTAATCAAGGACATACCTGCAGTGAAGTCAGAGGGATATTAGAAGTGTAAAATGGATTCTGAAGAAAAAATTAGGTGTTTTTAAACCAATACTCAGAAACCACAAAAATATATTTGAAAGACAACAACTGCAATAGAACCAACAGGTCTTCTAAATTCCCACAAAACAGTGAGGGAAGAAAAGAATACTGCTGAGAAGTTAAATGTATTTTTCATTAATTTTCACTCAAGAATTTTGGGAAGCTCCTGTTTTCTGATATACAGTGTGATGCTACTGAAGCCCTACATGCTACAAAAAGTTCCCTGTAACTTCAAGTGTGAAGGGCAAAAAAGCAGATTTTTTATTAGGGTCTGCAAATCACATATAGTGGTGTGAAGCAGATCTTTCACCTAAATAACTGGACTCAGAAGCCATTAAAAGTATAATCTGAAGGTTTATCTCCAACCCTCAGTTTCAAATTTTCTATATAAATATTCTCTTTAGTGTACAGAATATTACAGAGTCTTCTTAACTGTCACAGAAATGTATGTGCTCACACCCATCAGCCCTCTGTTTTGTTGTTAAGAGGGAACTATGAATAGTTAAGTATTTGCTGTGGTTTAGCTAATATCCTTTTACCATATAAAATGCAATCCAATTCATTGTGTATGTGATTGTACCAGAAGAAGACACAAATGATTTGGTGCTAAGCCTTTTTTCTTAATTTCACATTGCTAAAGCTCTCTCTAGTGAAATAAAGAGTCTTTTCCTCTTATTTCTTATAATGGGAATCTAATGAGAACTTTAATCAGTATCATGATTTTTTTCCCTTGCTTTCTAGATTTTAAAGTAATTCAGTATTTTTCAGTCATGATTTTCCATAGTATCTCCGGCGTTTCTTTAAAATAAATTACACAGCACTCTCTTATTTTAGGTATTGGTTAACTCACTTTATTGCCACAATAACTGTAACCAAAATAAC
>NW_010285825.1:0-2561 GCF_000690775.1 Eurypyga helias
GTTCAGCTTCTCATCCACCAGTACCTTCAGTTCCTTCTCAGGGGTGTTTATAAATGCATGTGTTTCATTAGAAGCACACAACGTACTCAGAACATGCAGATTATCTTTACCCCTCACTTGTGTTTGTTAAGGTGCTTCAGCAGTATGTCATACTGATTTTGAAGTTTCCACTAAGTTTAAAAGTATTGTTAATGCCAGAATTGTGGAATGAAGGCTGGATGGGGACATTGTGGTGTGCAACCTGCTGATTCCTTGCCAGTGAGTTGATGAATGTGTGCACTCCTTATTCTACATAGTATCAGTATAAAGAGTAAATAAGAGCCCTAAACTTATCTGGTAATGTCTGTCATCTTGCAGTGCATCAGAGACAAATCAGTAAATTCTGCTTATTTAAGACTTTAGTTGACTTGCATAGTATAACCTCCTAAGGTGGTTTCTTTTTACTTCCAACAATGCTGTATGAAAGTGTATCAAGAGAAATACAGCACTTAAGCTACACAGCCGTTATCTATTGAATTTCTCTCCCTGCTGACACCTGTAAACTGCAGAAAAACACACTAATTTTACGTGTGAAATTTCCTGCGTAAAACTTTGACCAAGAGTTTTTATATAATATGGAAATGAAGAGACTGTTTTACATGTACTGATGCAGAAATAGTAGGAAGTATACCAAAGGTTCTAGAAATCAATCTAAAACTGTACATTTTTAGTGCTTTTTCCATGGACTGAATGAGATTGTGAAGTTCTCCACCTTCTTTGTTGCTTTCCGTCAGGAAAGTTAGATATAAGAATCCTTGCATTAATAATAATTTGTATTTAAGGGTGCACAGAAATCACCTGCAAGTTTTTAGAGCTCCTTTTCGGTTGTTACACTAAAGTGTTTTTTTTCTTGTGTGTTAACCCAGGTGATGGAAACAGCCATCCTTGCTGAGCTGGAAAATAACCAGGGCGTTTACCCAGAACTAAGATTTTAAAGTGTTTCTTACTGTAGGTAGTAATAATGATACTTACAAGCATACCTATTTGATGAGACAGATGAAAATTTTACTTTTTCTGGGGAAAAAAGATGGAATGAAGTGTTTCATTGCACTTCTTTAAATTTGCTTAATTTTCAATTGAAAAGACATCACTTGCAAATAAGACTTTTATTATTAAATGATGTAATAAACCCTTCAATATTTAAAATGTGATGTCATTATTTTCACTACACAGTAAGTCTGATTTCACAAAAAGCTGGTTATCCTGAAGCTCTGGAGTAGTATGCTAATGAGAAATATTTTCTCTGCCTTTTCATGGAAGTTGTTTCTGAATTTTACACTGTCACTTCGTGGGAAAATAGCTACCATGTTTTTAATTTTCAACAAAGTAAAAGGGCAGGTGTTAATTCTCTGCAGTCTAAAACTAATTTTTTATTATGCTAATGAACTTAAAGCAACTTGGCAAATATGTTTTCAGTTGTTATTAAGACTTAAAAGACTTTAAAAACATGACAGAAAATGATTATCCACTTCTAATCAACTGCTTTGAAGAGGCTGTACGGAGACCACATCTCTTCTCTAGTCTGGGCTGTATTCATGGAACATAATGGATTGATCCTGTTCTGCGAGTACAGCAATAAATGTTAATTTCAAAACCATGTTTAGGCATTTGAATTATTGTTCCATAAGGTTAAATAGGGAATGAAATTAAATGAAAGTTGAACTCCTTTCAACTGAAGCAATCTTCACAGTAGGTATTAGTAACTTTGGTTTCTTCTACTTGAGTTGCTCAGCAGTTTCTAGGCTGGAAAGGAAATCCTTGTGCCAAGTGCCAGTGAATGACTGTTACAGAGCTTATTCGGCAGTAGAGAGAAACTTACTACAAAACATGTTGTGTTTAAACTTGGGCTCTGCACAGGTTTTATTATGGTATGATTATAGTCTACCCAAATGGGTGTATGTAAACAGAAGCTTGTTTTTTCCATGTTCAGTGACGTTAGGTCTGGGGTTTTGTGCCAGCACAACCATTGCTATTTCTAAAGGTGTATGGGGAATGAGCTGTATCGATTAAAAATATGTTGAAGTAGTGATATACTTGACCAAAATAGGGATGAGGGACAGGAGACTGTTCACTTACCATACATCAAGTTAAAGGAGTATGATGTGGCTGTTGAAATGAAAGGCAGTGATCTTCCTGTTACATGAACACTTACTTCTCTGTTTCCCATCCATTTCTCTGACAGCTCACCATTGTTTTAGAGCCTAATTTAGCCAGAGTAAACATTCATATGGCTTGTTGCAGATGATGCTGTTTAGTAATCCATACAATTAGAAGCTGCTCAATTGGGTTGTTTAGTTCTATCACATCTATGCTTCTAAAACTCAGCTGAGCATTGCTGGATTGTTTGTTTCAAAGGTGCTTATTCCAGTGCTGTGTTTGCATTGTGATTGTTTTTGAGACTTTTTAATGTATTAATAATGGTGGAAGCTTTTCTTTTAACTTCCTGAGAAATAATTATATGAGGTCATTAAAAAGAATAAGAAAATAGGAGTATGAAAGACAGGGGGTTTTTATTGGGGGGG
>NW_010285826.1:0-2597 GCF_000690775.1 Eurypyga helias
TTTTTTTTTTTTTTTTACAGTTTAACTACAGGAAGAAAAACTCTGCAGTGGCTTCCACATTTTTAACCACATAAAGTTCATGGTGGTTACAATACTAAGGATCAAGTAAGAGCTGATACCATCCACTTGTCTCTCTCTAAAAGAGTAGTAGGACAAAATAGTGTCTCTTACTGTTAAGTTCTCTATAAAATTCAATGTAAAAAGGTATTTAATTATTTCTGGAAAGGAAGGTGACCCAAGCCTTGAACTGAGAAGCTTTTATTGTATGTGATTTTGTTATAGAGACATTTTGGAAGTTTTTCCCGTATGTTAAAAGTTAGAAAACTACAATACTTTATAAGCTTTCAAAAAAGACAGTGGATTAACAGTTCTGCAACAAATAGAACACAGAGATGTAAAGCAATTGCTAAGATTTTTTTGCTATTCCCCAAGTAAGCTGTTTCCCTCTTCACAACACTGAATACCGTGCTTATTTTCAAGATCCCTATTACGCTACGGAGTTCAGATCTCTCTTGCCCTCACCTTCTTGCTCATTTGAAAAGCAAAACCAGAACAAGCAGAGAATCCAGGATGTAGTTACTATGAAAGAAAAGGACAGTTACTGAAATACTCTTGCTTTGTCCTCATCAGCTTGTTTAAGATGCTGTGGTCTGATGAGTAAAATCACGTATTTAATTTCTAAACTGCAGAGATTCTTAAAAATGAACATAGCTTTTACATTACAACTCCTGTTTTTTGATTTCTTCTTCATGCCTTACTCATGTGTTTAAGACTGCTCATTTCAATATGAGGTATGGTTTTAAAGAAAAATAATAATCCAAGGGCTGTTTAATATTACAAGCAGAAAGCTTTGGGAAAGCTCAAAAATTTGAGCTACATACTTCCCATAATTCCCATACAGAAACATAACTGGTAAGCCTAAAAATATTAAGACTTAAAGTGTCTGTGAAGGTGACGCAGAGCATCTGAGCCTAAGTGAGGAAGCCCACAGAAATCCATGCATAACTCTAACGTATTTATTAACTTTGCTCTTTTCCACGCAGAATTCTGGAAGCATATTCAGAAATTTAATTAACAAAGTATGAAATATGTTTACTCACTACATCAGTAAACACAATTACAAAAGCTGCAACAAATACAGCAGAAATGAATATTCATAATGTCATGCAAACCTTCTTTAATTGGATCTGAGTGTGATTCCATCTAAAAAGGAAGTTTCTACATTCCCTTGGGCTGGCAGCAATGCCCAGATGGCCCCGCAGTCAGCTGCTAAAAAAGCTTCAGCTTAATCTAATTTTGAAACTATACCCTTAAAAGCATTTAATAAGATCATATTCAAAATCTTGGCTTTTTTAATCAATAAAAAATGACACCATTTTACTTTTGAAAGTGTAATTATGGAAATGGTTCCTGGTTCCAATAATGCAGACTACTGGAAATAGGCACCTATGGAATGTGATTCATGTGACTACTTTAGGAATGTACCTTTGAAAGACAACTGTACTTGAGAAGTAGCTATTCCTCTCCATGATTCTGAAGGTAACCCAGTACTAGCTTCAATGTATGCTCTATACCTCTAGAGTTACATGAGTTAACACGATCTTAGCAATATCTTCTGCAGTTTCTACAGCAGTCTTAACTTTTCCAAAAATCTTTGAAAATTTTTCCTTAGTTCTTTCAACTTGATGAAGATAGCCCATGGCTGAATTTCCGTGTATCATTCTAGCCTAAACCATTTTGATCTTGTTTACCCTTTTCCTTGGAAGAGATGCGAAACAGCTGTTTGATGGGAAAACACTGCCCAAGCTCCTGAACACATTTTCTTTCACCACCTGGCAGTGACAGCACATCCCAGAAAGTTGGGCTGATGCTGCTCTTGAACCAAGGGGTGAGAGTCTAGGGGTACCACTGATGAGAATGTCCCTTCCCAGCAGCTGCTGTTTCATCCTCTTCCTAGTCTCTTTTTTTGGCAATCCCTACCTGTCCCTTTGTGTGAAAAGCAGAAGCTCAGCTCTGGATCTAGCAGCAACAGTTTTGATGCCAGTTTCTTCCTAGGATTCTCTGAGGCAGTTATTTGCACAAGGATGAAAGTGGAGTAGCTATTGTTTGTGGAGGAGAGCTTGTCTTAGGCTGCTGCTAGAGAGATGATGAGGGAGGTGGAGTCAAGACTGCTCTTGAGACACAAACCGAAAATCTATCCCTTAACCACCCTGAGCTTTTTTCCATGTCCACTGTGCTGCTTCTCATCTCCATACGTTGCTTCTTTTAGGTGCTGTGGTAAAAATGTGCTAGTTTTTCATGCATATTTAAAGCTTTAAACTCTGTTTACATGTGGTGGCACAACAGGAATTTTATTTCAGAAGAACTCCCAATGTCATAATGAAGCCACTCTTCATCACTGAAAAGCCCTGAAGATTGTAGTGCAGGGTCAACAATGACTGGGAAAAGGCAAAAAATACACGCATCTTCAGAAAAGGCCACAAAGGGCACTAGAGTTGTTGGCTTCACCATAGTCCTTTGGGCAATTATGGAGCAAATCTTCATGGCAGCCAGCTCTCTCAGTACTCTTGGGTGGATCCCATTCAGCCCCATAGACC
>NW_010285827.1:0-2604 GCF_000690775.1 Eurypyga helias
CTATTATTATTATTATTATTGGCTTAAAGGGCCAGCTTGGACTTCCATCTTGCCACCTCTATCTGTGTGCAGTGATGATGTCTCTGCAGGAGGGTGACCTTGGGGAAGGTGGCAAGGTGGCAGGGTTGGATGCAGTTTCGGAGTTGGTCCCTGCAGGGCAGGAGCTTTTTCAGTCTCTTCACCCAGGCATTTCCCAGACAACCCTTCAGTCATCTTGCTGTCTTGAGCCTTGATCTCCTTTAATCTGTGCTGCAATTTCTGCAGGATACCCTGGGAAAATCTCCCAAGATTGAGAGTGACAGCACTGAAAATGGTTGGAAATGGGTCAGAAAAAGTTGCCTGTAGGAGCGTTTGCCTGGAATAAATCTGGTCTCTGCTTTCAAAGATGTGTTGTGGGAGAGTGAAACAAAACACGTTCTGCTTTAAATGCTGCTTTTTTTATGCCTTGATGGTGACTTCAAAGCCGGTTCACCTCGAGGCAAGCTTCAGCCAGGAGCGCCTGGCCAGTGCCGGGCTCTCCCTGTGCCAGCATGCCCTTACCGGGCAACCGGGCTCTTCTCCCCACGGCCTTCATTTGCCACCCTGAAGCATCACCGAGCCATTTGCATCCCTGGGGTGACTGGCACTGGTCACCAGCTGAGCCCCGCTTGTGTTTGTGCCCACAGGGAGGGATGATTGCCCTGCTGCTCTCCATCCTCTGCCTGGTGATGATCCTCTACACTCGCCGGCGGTGGTGCAAGCGGCGCCGGGTGCCGCAGCCCCAGAAAAGCGCCAGCGCTGAGGCTGCTAACGAGATCCACTACATCCCCTCAGTGCTGATCGGGGGCCATGGGCGGGAGAGCCTGCGCAATGCCCGTGTGCAGGGCCACAACTCCAGCGGGACGCTCAGCATCCGTGAGACCCCCATCCTGGATGGCTATGAGTATGACATCACGGACCTGCGACACCATCTCCAGCGGGAGTGCATGAACGGCGGGGAGGACTTTGCCAGCCAGGTCACCCGCACCCTAGACTCACTGCAGGGCTGCAATGAGAAGACCAGTATGGACCTCACACCAGGTGGGGATGGGACAGCAGGGCAGGGGCTGAACTGGGTCCTTTCAACTTCATCTTCTCTCCATTGTTCCACACCTTCCCTTCAGCATTTTCCCCATTTCTCTGGGTTTTTGCTGTGTGTGAGGTCTTGGTGGCACTCTGAAGGCACTTCCATTGCTGGGAGACCTTCCCCAATGGTGTTCCTTCTGAGTTTCCCCATGGTGACCCCCCAGATTCCCTTCTATATCTCAGGATTTCTGTTCTCTTCTTCAGCTGCATTTTTTAGGAGCAAAATTATACTTGCCAACAGTATGATTCGAGATAACACTGTCTTCTCATAACTAGTAGGGACTCTTCAAGCCTTGTAAAGCATTAACTCATTGTCCATATTACCAACTGAGCCACCCAGCTGACACCTTAGAAACTGAGACATGGTTTGGGAAAACTATGGTGTGGTTCTTAAAGCTCTCCAGGCATTTTCTTTGTGGACCTGGGTATACAGAAGTGTCCTGAGAGGCTGAATGTTAAATCTCAGCTTTTGGCTAAGCTTGGAGGAGATGCTGATCCCCTTCAGACTTTGAAGAGCTTAGAAGGGTGCATGGGGTGTAGGTCAGCTCATTGGCCATGGCACCCTGGTTGCCTCATGCAGATGTGGAGATGGATCCAAGGAAATTGCTCTCTTTCTTGCCTCTCATTTTTAAAATCTTTATCCCTGTAAGATTTTGTCTTCAATTCTATCTCTCAGGGAGTGATAATGCCAAGCTGTCCTTGATGAATAAGTACAAGGACAACATCATTGCCACCAGCCCCGTGGACTCGAACCACCAGCAGGCCACGTTGCTGTCCCACACTTCCAGCAGCCAGCGCAAGCGCATCAACAACAAGGCACGAGGTATGGGGTGGTCCTTGGGCCGGACAGGATGGTCTGGGCTTCCACCCATCTATGGCTCCAACCACTCACTTTCTCCTGGGATGGAGAAATAGGGCCAGCGTTGAGCGAGAACATGGGAGGGAGGGTTTTGGTGGAGGGAAGCAGAAAAGGTGATGTCTGGAAGGATGCCAGTGGTGTTGGGTTAGTTGATTGCAAAGATGCTGACGCTGCTGGCCATGGTAAATATTTTATGATACCAGCATGGCCACAGGGAAAAGTTGCAAGGTAATGGGAGCTGTGACAGGGGGCATGGCTGTGCATGGTGGGAAGGGGAGAAGATGCTGTCCTGGCCATGCTTGGCAGCCAGGGCTCCTGGTCTTCAAGGCAAGGCTCGCTTAAAGGGGTGATGTAGGACGTGACTACTTGGAGTGACGCGGTACTGGCCCTGCCATGACCACACTCAGTGTCTCCCGCAGCTGGCTCAGCGTTTCTCAACCCTGAGGGGGACTCAGGGACGGAGGCGGACACTGATCCCCAGCTGACCTTCTACACGGACCCCTCGCGGAGCCGGAGGCGCAGCCGAGGTGGGCGTGGGCGAAGGGGTGGGTAGCACGCTGTGGCTCATCTTGCCTTGTTTGTCATTGCCTCTCTGGGTTTGGAGACTTTCACAGGTTCACAGTATCATAGAATGGTTTGGG
>NW_010285828.1:0-2598 GCF_000690775.1 Eurypyga helias
CTGGCTGAACCCAGCACAGGGGGGTAAGGGTGAGGGGGTGGGGGGAGGGTGTTCCGCACACAGTGTTTATCTTTCTGGCACTCCCTCTCTGAAAGATGTTGAGGCTCAGATTTCAAGAATTCACCTGCAAATTGAAGTGTGGGGAATCTAGGCAAGAACATTAAACCTATGAAACTTTACAACAAAGGGAAATGTTACTAGAGATGCTTACGGGAAAGGTCATACAGACTTCTGGATTGTAGCAACTCTTTTGTTAGCAAGGCTAAAGTCGTGAAGCCACAGACAGGGAAGAGTGAGCAAGCGGCCACGTGGTGCTGAGTTGCCAGTTGGGTGAAAACCATGACAACAGAAAAATGAAACTTTTACTTCCTTAAAACTGGTAAAATTGAGAAGATAAAAGAATGGGCAGTAAGCATTAGGCTTAAAAAAATTCTTTGCAGCTCAAACTTTTGACAGAGCATGAAAATCTAAGGTCTTTAAAAATGTGCTTCAGGAACATTTCAAGGAAATGCCTAAAATGGATGCCTTCAAGGAAAAGCCTCAAAGACTGGATGCACCTATGAAGTGACAGATGAGATTCTAATATCAATTTAGAGCAAGCATACCTATGAGACAGATGTCTTCCTCGTGATCACATATTTCAGCTGCATTCTCCTGAACCATAACCATGTAAGTTTAGCTGTGCACAGATAACTAACTGTTCTTGAAACTTTCTCACGCTGTTTGCATGCCTTGTTCTCATGGGATTGTTGGTCTTACCACAGCTATCAAATATTCATGTACAAATTGATTTCATGCAAACCAGTCAAGATTTACAACAAAATCAATTATGTATTTTAAATTTCCCACACTTGTGACCTGCTTTTTGTTCACTTTTGTCTATATTTTGCCTCTAAGTTTCACTTTCCCCATTGTTTTCTTCAATTCCTCTATCAGTAACTCCAAAATTGTGAAGGACACCTTTTTTCTTTGCTTTACAGCTACCGTACAGTCACATCTGTCACAGGGCTATCAGACAGCAGGAAGGGCAGCTTGTGGACCCTGTCATCTTTATATTCTGACTTAAGGTTAGAGGAGCAAAAACCAGGTGCAAACCCACTTTGTCCATTTTCTTCCAGGATCAGTTGACAACAACTATGCACGAAAGGAAAGGTAATTGAAACACAGTCCTTGAAAATTCACAAAGCTTTAGTTAACAAATGATGAGTCTTTGCCAGCATGGCCAGCCAAAGATCACAACCTCTCTAATCACAACAGTCTACCAGGAACTCCGTTTTCTACCTGTTCAAAAAACAGAGAACAACAGACCTCTAAACTCTAGCTACGTACCCAAAATAATTTCGGTAATGAGTCTAATGCTTTTTTCTTTTTGGTCTTTTCTCTCCGCAGAAAGTAGCTGTTGGAGGGTTCTTTCTGTTACTGCAGTGATATACATCAACTCTGGTGTTTGCTTATCTTGGTTCAGTACAATTCTTTGCATCTTTAGCTGTGTACGTCATTAAGGCAGAGGGAATGAAAGCCAATGAAAGAAAACATCTGCCCCCAAAGCTTACTTAATTCACTCTCTGAAGAATACTTGGTGTTCAGCCCTACAGTTACTGCTCCTTGTACTACAATGGCAATACCAAGATGCTTTGCAGGTGGTTTAGCAGAAAAACAAATGCTTAGATTTACACTACCTGTGGCTTCCTGTTCTAATTTACATGCAATAGCAACAAGATACAGTCATCAGCTGTAATCATAAACCATTACTCTCCATGGGAAAAACAAGTAGGAAATCTTGCCCTTTCCCCTCAGATTTCTTACTCCTTTTGGAAGCTTCCATTACCAATCACTAGTGAGTTCACAGAAGAAAGGCTTATTTAGTATGGTGCTCCACCAGTTCAGCCCTATAAATAACAGACACACTAGAAAGACACCCTTTTTCTCCCCACCTGCCAGGAAAAAGGGAGGACCACCGAGCTAGCATGCAGTTTATACACTGCTTCTCTAGAAAACATGTAATGAAAATGTCTTGGCCACATGACAACACAGAGGTCTCACCGCCAATTCCAAACTAACCTGTCTGATCCAAATGGCAACACGTGGAGGCAACTTCCCCGTTCTGACAGTGTCACCTACTGCTAGCCTTGAAACGAAACCTTCTCTTTTTCTTATTAGCTTTCACCCCCTTCATCCTGCTGACTGTGCAGGTGCCCAAGCCTCCAGTGGGAGCTCACAGCTGGGATGAGGAAAGGACAGGGGAGTCCTTGGGCGTGCCTCAATCTGCCAAATCATGGCATTCTTGGGGAATGCTGCAAGCACCGTTAAAGCTGCTGCGGGTTGCAGCATTTAGGGGTTTTAATGAGGATGGTGCTTTCTCGGAACTTACTTTTTCGTTGGAATTTAACTTTCTGCTTTCTTTCTGGGTACTTTGATAACATGCTAAGAAGCTGCCTGCCTGAGCTCCACCTTCGCATTTCACAGCTCTCCAAACCCTGCCGAGTATGTTTACCGGTGGGCAGACACCTGATGGGACGAAGCGAACAACAAATCAAAGTCTTCCTCAAACTGTCTCTTAGGTACGCTTTTCTTCCCGCCGCGGCAAGTTTCGCTCCG
>NW_010285829.1:0-2548 GCF_000690775.1 Eurypyga helias
TTAAATAAGCATCACATTCACCTCTTACCTATGATAATTGGAGAGCCAGTCAAACAGTGAGAGTGGAAACCAATGAATGTAAGGAGAAAACACTGGCATTATCATTATCATTATGTGATAATTTTGTCACTGAGTGACACTTTTGACCAAAAGGAGAATTTGCATAAGAACATGGTGGCTGAAAGCCATGGAACCAGAGGTAGGTATCTGCATTGTAGAGTTGCTATAGGTAGATAACAACATGTCAGCTAAGCACCAGAAGCAGCTATTACAGTCAGTACAGGAGAACTGTCACTTCAAATACACAGTTCATCTCTTTCAGGCTCCCACTTCGGGATAACATGGTTTGTGCCTCAAAAGCAGCTGTTTCTCTCCATTACCTGTAAAAGAAATTTTTCTCAGATGGGAATCTCCACACTATAAATCTCTATGGCTTATGTGTCTGCACTTGGTCAGATGAATCCTACTTCATGAATTTTTCATTATTGCAGTAATTCCATGAGAACTGGATAGCTTTCTAAAAAATACGCTATAGCTTGAAGATAAGCATAGGCTTGATACAAAAAATTACTGGACAAACTTTTATTATCTTAGGCAAATAAGACAGAGGATTTGAAAAGAGGTCTTAAACCATCTTTGAACCCAGTGTCTTGACACTGAAAGTAGCCACATAATGGAATTATATTATGTCATTACCCTGTTCTTTATTTTTTTGGTAGGTCAAACTACGGGACTGTGAATTTAAAATCAACGTGTCTGTGAGTTCTGCTTTAGAGTGTGATACAGGAATCCCAATTAGACAGGCTTTATTAGACATTATACATTCAGTGTAACATCCCTAGAGCTAGGTTGCCTAAAATGTTTACTTGTTTGTAAACATCAATTTTACTCCAGCTTTGGAAGAAAGGAAGTCTGTATTACACACTCTGTGTCTGTCTTTCTCTAGCAAGACCCTGTCTGCATTGCCATGTTTCAGAAAGGTGTAAAAGGCTTTTCATTTTCTTGAAAGTCTGGAATTGTTCCTTTCTACAGATCTTGGACACTGCTTTTTACAGCAACAGAAAGCGCTTTTGCAGTGACAAAAATACATTTTCTACAGTCATGAATTCATAAATTTTAAGAGCAAAAGGGACCATTGCATTCATCCAGCCTGAGGCATTGATAGGTTCACCGCACAGGAACTGATGGACTAGAGCACAGTCCCTCTGAGATGACCAGAGCAGCTCTTCAGCCTCCCTCCTCATCACCATCATATGGACAACCACCTCAGAGCTCCGTTGTCTAACACAGACCCAGCCTCTAGTCCAACTTGATAGAATATTTATTTAAACACAACATTTTGGTGAAAGCCAGGCTGCTTTCCTAAGTACCCAGAGACCCAACTACCCAAGGTCAGCACACCCCCATCATCGCAGAACATCTCTACCACCTCTCATTGACCCCGTTTGGTCTCCCAGCAGCACCAGATACCACAAAACCACCGTAGCTGCTGTCCCTGCGCTCATGCTTTGTCCTTTACCTGCCCAGTTCTCTCATTGGGATGTGAAGCACTTGGCCCCTGGGACTCAGCTTACTGCCTCATAAAGCAGGATGGCAGGATTATTAATGTGGCAGAACTGCAGGATTTTCCAAGCAATTTATGAGTAACCATGGCGGTTCATTAGCTCTCAGCCCAATGACCCCTTTCTAGGGAGCATGAATCAGGCAGGAGGCACACACACATCCAAGCACACAATGGATATTCACATCAAAAATACATCCAAGGCCACATTTCCTTCCTTTGTCTAAAGAAATGCCTAATAAAGGCATCAAAAAGCTACCAGTTATCAGGACCAATGCACTGAAAAACACCTAGACACAAAGAAGTTCATAATCCCCATCTTCTTTTTTTCTTCATCAGGCCATTCCTGTGTTTACACAATCCCTGTATTGACAGAACAGCAGTACTTAGCAGAGGTTTACATTTACAGCCCCATCGACTGCACAGGGAGGCAGGTCTGTCAGTCGGGGCACTAGGCACTCTGCATTACTCCCTTGACTTGTGGTGCTAAGAATAAGGTTTCTCTTTACACACAGACAAGCCCCTCATCCCCACTCAAGGAAGTATTTGAGAAAATATTTAACTTTCATGGTATTTATGCACGGGTCTTAAAATAAAGCACACAGACGCTTCCTTGAATCCAAGTGGCATTATGCGTGTGAAAAAAATTCAACACAGTGTTTTAATACATTGCTGAGTTAGGACCTCAGCAGATGCCAAAAACCAAGGCTAGCATACTAGAGAGGAAAGAGAGCTAGAGAATTAAAAGAAGTCTTTGAGAGTAGTAAGTGGACAGTTAAGAAAAAGGAAAAGGTCAGTAACTTTCATCAGTAGGTACAAAACCACTAGTAAGCTACCCGCAGATACTGCAAATACAGTGCTTTATAGCAGAGAAAGGCAGTAAGAGAGGGCGATAGAAGGGGAGGGGGGAAAAGAAAAAAAGATGTCTATTAACTCTTTGTTGCACTGTTTCTTTCAGTTGCATTAACAGAATCATAGAATGGTTTG
>NW_010285830.1:0-2524 GCF_000690775.1 Eurypyga helias
CAATTTTGCTGTAATAACATCTAATTACTCCAGAGAATAAGTTAATTTAGCATAGAAGATAGAGGTGCTTTTAACTTAATTCTGCAGCCATTTTGGGAAGGCAAAAAAGCATGGCAGTAAGATGAGAAAACAGACTGCAGTGAGCAGAGAGAGATGCAATGCTACTGTAAAACTTGCCCCAAAAGAGTCTACAATAACTCATTAAAATCTTGCAATTAAATTAGTATGATGCATGGGAGATACAGTTCCATAGGCTATGATTTGGAGTATAATAGACAGGTAAGTGTGCACCAAGAAACTAACGTTCTGAATGGGTCTATACACCACAGAAAATATGAGGGAGAAAAAAGTCCATGCTAGGGAAGTGTCTGTGTCAACAATGCATTTTCCGTAATGAAAACAGCTATGTTATTACAGTAGTTACCAAACAATGTGAAACAAAACTGTAATTATTTTTTTACTGCAGATAGTATCAAAAAAATTTAAGTTCTCTAGCCTGAACAAGTCTTCATTTCTATTTTAAAGCATAAACATTTTCTATTGGAATATTGCTGGAACATCATCAAAATTTCTCCAGACTCATTAGCACTGCTGCCTGTTTGTGAACTTTGCTGCCAACATACCATATACGGCACCTGTAGAGAGATCTATACTTAAACACTGGCCACTGCTTTCCATATAAAAACCTGCATTCAGCTGCTGGAAACTTTCCACATTTTACCAACTGAAGCTGCAATTCTTCATGTCAGATAAAAGCAAGCAGCTACCAAAAAAGTTAATTCATCTAATCATTCCAAACTGTTCTTGAATGCAGCTGAAACAAATGTTTGTTTTGTTTATTAAACCCCACAATAATCTGCAGGAAACCTATATCCTCAGTGTGCCTCAGAATGAAGACAGACAAGGAGGGATTTGAGAGCGTACCATGACGATGTCAAGGAATATTCTACCAGCCACCCAAAACTGATTATGCCTGAGCTTTTGAAAAACCAAATTTCACACAAACTCAACACAGCCTTGGTTGAATCAGGCATCTGAATTCTTCATATGTTCTATCTGCCATGAGGCATAATTCCATTCAGAGCTGCAACAGCCTGAATTTCTTTTCTCTCACTCCTTCAGAATGCTTTCAGGTTTCATTGTGGTGCAAAGAAAAGAAAGTGAGACCAAAGAACATTTCACTTAGTTGCACTTTACTATTCCAGTGGGCACCAAAACTGCAAGAAGAGAAATTATTCTAACTGGTAGCAAAGCAATATGAGGAGCTGGATGTAGGAAGGAAACCAGAGTAGAGAGACAAAAGAAAAGAATCAGACTAGAATAAGCACAGACGTAACAGAAGTGCAGGAGAGTCCAAATGGATGGTTCAACATATCAGTAGCCACCAGCACATACTTTAGTCAAATACTGGAATAAAACCAGGGATTCCCAAGTTTTATAATTCCTTTTTTTATAACAGATGTGAAACAAGAACACCTTATCACAGTGAAGTCGTATGAAACTCTGCTGCATTCCTCTGCCTCAGTACAACGTACTGCAATTAACCGATAGTCTAGTGTTGGACAGATCAATAGTTTGATACATTTCTCATTTCCTCTCTGCTTCTTGGCCTGATTTCACAAAATAAAGCAGTCTTCCTCACTATAACGGCCTCTTTTCAACTTCTTGTTTGAACCTGTCAAGTGTATACTACCTTTATTAACAAGAAGATAAATATTCTAAAACTGATAATTTCTACTTGTAATTACTTTTTAGCTTCAACTCCCTTGCCAGCCCAAGTTGCATTTTGTCAAAGAACTACACACCATCTTTCTTCTCTACCAGTCTTGCAGCTAACTCAATTTTTTATCTCCACCTGTTCGAATGTATATGTAGTCAGTGGTGCTGGCCAATGATTACTGGAGGGAAATACAGTCCAGTCAAACTTTTCTGCTTCCAACAGCATAAGCCTCTTCCATCTTTTTGAGCTGAACAAACAGATTTATGGCCACCAGGAATGTCTTAATGTTAAGGGATACACAAAGCTGCCAAAGAACTAAAATCCAATGCTTTAATTTCCAAAAATTCTCTTTTGATTCTTTTAGAACACACCCTGGAAATTCAAGAACTCAGGGACATGTAAAATCTCAGTGGGACTGGATTCTTTCTGTGGAAGTCAGATACACAGTAAATTAGGATTATCATAAAAATCTAATAATCAACCTGAACTAAGGAACAGGTTCTTACCAATAGAGTACTATGTTTTTTGGAGAACATGCTTTTACATTGTTCCAGGTTATTTGCAGTATCTGCTGAAGAAATCTAATGAAGTTTAGAACAAGGATAGCCTTAAGGAGAAGTACATAGCACATTGAATGAAAAAATTAATAAATTTTATTAGTAAGCAAGGCTAACAGTAGAGATGCTATGTATGGAAGAGCCGTTTCTATTAAGTACATAGTACATTTCTATTAAGTAATAGTCTATTAGACTGTTAGGTACAAATAAAACTACTATCTTCTTTTTCCCTCACTGCCACTCTGCT
>NW_010285831.1:0-2596 GCF_000690775.1 Eurypyga helias
ACTTCTCAAATATGATGGAGAGAGGAAGTCTCCGCTTGCCAAATGGGGTTTTGAAGCACCTTGCACATCTGAGTAAAGTTGAATGTGGAGAGCAGACCAGGGACACTTCTACATAACCTAAGAGGTTTGGTAAAAGTATCCCTTGACTCTTACCTATACATTGACTCTGTAACCAGTTTCCATTACTGTGCGTAATCAGGTGACATATCTAAGTGTCTGTAACTCTGTAGTCAGTTAAACATTATGATAATGATAATGGAGTAAGAATAAAACGTGAAAGTCTTTCTTGAAAAATATTTTTGTGATTTTTTGTCTTTCATGCATGCTTTCGGTATCAGAGATACACTTTTATTTGATCACAGGAGTGACACTGCAGGCTGCAACAGTGACCTTGATTTGAAAAGAATCCCCCTAAGGGTTACAGGTGGTAGAATGAGAGAACAGTCCATTTTCCAAAGCCACTTGCTTTAAACTGTGGCCTCCCTTTTAAAATTTGCACAAAAAATTCCAATTACAATTGGATTGAATTTTGTGCTGTGTTCAGTAAAGCCTGGACTGAAACCATCTAGCTCCTGTGACCAGGATTCCAAAGTTCTCAAAGTGCTACTATAGATTGGAAGAATGAGAGGGAGGGGAAGTGCAACTAAGCAGACCTTTTTAATTTATTCCATCCAACATATTAAATTAGGTAATCCCCATTTTTCTCACTAATACAGAAATTACTTAAAAATATTACTCTCCTTCCTCTTTCCTCGTTTGGATCAAGCCCAACCTTGCTGAAACAATCACATCAAGTCTAGAAAGCAGCACTATAAATTTAGTATTCGCTATGTTGCGCCTATCCCTACCACACTACTACTGAGCGATATAACACTTCTTTCAGTGCCTTGATATATTCTTTGTAGTACAGATGGCACCACATGTGCCACGCGGTTCTGACAGTCGTCCCATGAAAGAGCGTGGGATTGTATTAATACCTTATTTCTAGGTTTTAACAGAGGTACTCAAAGAAGTTAGATCTACTCAACATTCACGAATGATGTGTATAGGTTCACTTTAAATCTGTCCTTCAGACTGCAGTTTAGGACTAAATGTACCAACAAAATAGCAATATTCCAGACACGAATGATCTGCATGTCCATTTTAAACAAATATATTGTTACATTTCTATTTATTTATATTTTGTAAACTTAAACATATCCTGACTCTCACTTCTAGGCTATCAAAATTCCAGGGTTTTGTTATCTCAAATGCAGCTGCATGACACCTAGCAAACAAATTATTTCTAAAGTTGGCCTCAGTTCATGTAGAAAGACACCTACAAGTGGATTATGGATATTTTTGTACTTACAAATGGTATAGCTTATTTTAGCATTAGTTGCAGTAATTAAAACCTGCATTGTTCAAGTTTAATTGCAACAAATCTTGATAAGAAAACTGCAAAGTGCTCTGTGCTGCCATCTCATCTCACCCCTCCGTTCTTCAGCTCCCATAGTTAACCCATTTATGACTTGTGCAACTTCCATCCTTCCCTTCAGTTTGTAGGCAAGGGGCCAAGGAGCATCCCCTCCCAGATTACTCTGCAGTATTGCCATGTCCTCACAAAACCGAAAAGTGGAACTTAATCACCAGTTTGATACACCTAGGAGATTGCTAAAGACAACGGTTTACCATACATCGTGTATTTATTAATTTTCATTTCCACTAACACTTAAAGGAGCAACAACTTGCCAGTGCAATAGGAAACAGATGAGAGTCCATTCAGAATATTTTTTCCGTGACTTACCCTCCAATTCTTAATGTAAAGAGGGTGAAAAACATATTTAAATGCTGTATTGTATGTACACCTTTGGCTTGTTCTGCTCACATCAGCCTGTCAATGAACTGAACTTTCCTTGAAGTATTTCAAGCACTGTGATGATCACACACAGATAATGCGGAGTGTCACCGAATGTGAGAGAATATGATTATCTCTCAGCCAGTAACAGTTCAATTTTCATTGCATTGTCTGTGGTGGGTGTAGATGATGCACACCTCTCACATTTTCCTTGGTTGAGGTAGGTATTTTTTGCTTTATTTTGACAACAGAGGCATAAAGTATTTATGTTTGTAAAAGCTAGCAGGGATGCAGTTTACAGCTTGTACCTATGGAAAATACCGTAAAAAGCTACAACCGTGCTTTCATTCACTTTGGTCAGAAGTGGGTTTTGACCAGCAACACCTCTGATCAGAGTTTGTGCAGCGTGTAATTGTAATCATAAAAGCTCTGCATTACTGGAATTCAAACCTTGCAGGGGCTAGGGCGAGGGTGTCGGGGAGAAAACTGTTTGTGTTAAGGACTGGTCGGTTTGGACGTTGTCCAGAAGTTTCAAGTTTGGTTTCGTCGGGGTGGGTAGGAGGCCGCGTTCCAATCCACGCAGTCATGTTTCACGCGAACTTGGAGCGCGCAGAAGGGCTGGACCACACAGCCTCGGCAGGGCTTTGTTCTCCTTGCTGTGGGAGCGCGCAGCAGCCGGGCTGCGAGCTGGTGACTGACAGCAGCATTTATTAAAATGTCATCTCCTAATTTTCCTGCCGGATATCTGCTGTCGCGTAG
>NW_010285832.1:0-2578 GCF_000690775.1 Eurypyga helias
TTCTTCCCAGTGGCTGGTATGAAGCGGTGTTCCTGGATTTACTCTAGGTAGGAAGAAAATAAAATGGTGTTCCCTACTTGGCAGTAAGATGCATCTCTGCAGCTTGTCTGGATTCTATCCTTACTGCTACGACAGGTAAAGTGATGCCTATTAGTCTGCAGTGTGACAAGCAAAGTCCGCTTAGTCCTTCAAATATATTAAGGCAGCAGCGGACTATTACATTAGACACCTAGGTTCTCTGTTTCCAAAGACCTTGGAAGTCTTTTGAACTTCTTAAAGAAGTAGAATTTGAAACAATTCTTCCTGTTTTCTATTTTGGAATCTATGTAAAGAAGGGGAACTGACAGTGTAATTCAAACGGTCATTTATATTTTACCTCCTAAGTCAATCAATTTTCCCTCTACTTCAACAATGAAAGAAAAGAAATGCACTTCTTTTGTTTCTAATTGGGGTTTGTTTGTTTGTTGTTTGTCGGGTTCTGGGGTTAGGTGTTTTTTGAGGTGGGAGGTTATCCTTCTAAAAGAAAAGCATCATTTGAGATCCATTTTCTCAGATAGCAAAGCAGCATAAACTCCCACGCTTTATGTCCACCCCTGCACTCGTTTCCCTGTTGAAGTTCACTGCCTACGCAGATGAAGTAGTAAGTTACGTTAGGCCATACTCAAATAACGTAGGTATAGAGGAGCGAGTGTTTAAGCATACATACATCGATATAAATAAAAATACATATAGCGAGACTGTATGCCGCAGAAATAGCTGTATCCAAAAAAAACCTAGCAATCTGTGAACTTCAGTCAAGGCTGACATTCTCCAAACTGCTCCGTCACACCAACTTCTTGCAGTGAGCGCTCAGCTATGCGATTCAACAGCTGGTTTACCATGCTGCCCGTGTTTGCTATTACAGCGCACCTCGCCGCAAGCAACAGTCTACAGTTCAGTAGAGTGGTAAGACCTGCAGAAGAGGGGCACAAAACACCCCAGGATTTCTCCTCAAGGTATTCCAGAGAACGAGGGAAGCCAAAGTCACCAGAAACAGTAATCCTGTCTTACCCCGGTAACACGGAAAAAGATACTCGGATTATACTGTGGAAGAACTACCCATCACTGGACAACACAGTATGAAGAGTCGGAAGCAAGCAATGTGTTGGATCGTAATGCTCTGCTGTTATAAACGTGACAATGTATGTGGAACTTAGAGAACCCAGGAATCGCTTTCAAGATACAAAAGAAAGCATGCAGCTCTGCATCAAAAAGTTTGACAGTGTGAAAGACATTTTAACATACATAATGTTTTCTACATTTCTCTTACATAGCCATCAAAAAAGTGACAGGATTTTTGATGAAACGGTTTACTTACATTGAAGGCATTAACTGCGTTTTTATCATAATACTTCTTCTTTTCGTATTTATCCCTGATGAAAAATTCCACAGCTCTGGAAGTATCTACTTTAAGGAAAATATGCACTCAGATAAATAGCAACATCAAATTATTTCGTCAACAACCACATTTAATTTCAAACTGCGTGCGTCACCCAAAGACACTGCTTCACAGCAGTTGCAAAACCCAAACCCATTCTTTTCCACCTCTTTCCAAACACATCTACATTCCGAAGCGCACCTCGAGCCCTTTGAATGCACAATTATCTTAGTACTAATACTGCGTTATGCCTCACACACACCGAAGGACCGTCATTTTGATGAAAAGTCAATATATATTATCACATCACAGATGAAGTCATGTAATATGTAACTCCCACAACCCTTCAAATTTAGCTAAGACTAAACAGGATTCCCTCAGAAAATGCATGTTCAATTTGCAGTACAAATCACTGCATTATATAATCAGGGGGCAGGGGGCAGATAAAGGGAATTAATATTTTTTTCCATGATTTTGGGCTGTAACTGGCTAAATGTATTAAATTATAACTAATATAGAAGTAAACAGAAAGGATTCAAAACTTGATTGTTATATATTAGAACAACCTAGCCCTTCTTCAAATAAAACATCTTAGTTATTTGCCAAAATTAAAATTTTCAAATGGCACATTTATTTTGTCAAGTAAGTTTTGGTTGCTCAGACCTCGGTGTTAAATACATTAGTTCTTTTGCATAAATATTTCCCTATTTTTAGCAGTTTCCCAGAATGCACACTGGATATTTGAGACAATTAGAAAGTTTTAATTTGAAAATTATTAACACAGAATCATGACCATTTAAATTTCATAGGGTTTCATTTTTCACGATCCTATTACACTGGGGTATTAAGCTGTGTATTTTGAAAAATATCCACTGTATTCAAGTTAACCCACTTCAATATGCGCGATGTTTTTGACCATGCCTAAGTTTCTTTAGATCAATAACCTACTGTGGTTTTGTTAACAAAAGAATTTAAAGCAACCTTAACAGATGCCAATATGGTCTTAAGAAGTCAGTAAAATGAAGAGACAAAAAAATGATTCACTCTACTCCTGGAAAAAACCCACACGTTCAAACAGGAAGCTAAAGCTGCCATACAATAAACAATCAAGATGGTCCTCAAGGTTTGCTTCTACATCAGAGAATCTCTGTCAAGTACAAG
>NW_010285833.1:0-2543 GCF_000690775.1 Eurypyga helias
GCAAGAGCAAGGACACAAGGGAAACGACTGATTTTGACATTACTGGACAATTAATTTGGTGGCACTGTCTCTTGGAATTAGCTGATTATCCATGCGATAGAGACAGCAGAGGCATTAGCAGTACAAACTACCCTGCCTGCGTCCACCAGTACGCCCTTACATTACTGTAGAAAGTGAGAACCTCTCTTGAGGCATGAGAGCAGTGAGTCTTCAGTTCGCTCTGCCATTGGCAGCTTGTCTGGGACTGCCAGAAAGATGCTAACTAGTGCCAGCTGCTAGTCCTGAGGGGCTCTTCAGATCAGGCACCCAGCAGCCAACGTAAGGGGACGGCTTTATTTTCACTGTAGTACTTCTCAATATATTTTCATTCACACAGAGGGAATAAAACTCCATTAGTTATGCCAGGAAAAAAAGGTGCAAGGAGTTGTTTGTCTAAAATTCAGAGGAGATTATCTGAATTGCTGTCTGATAATGGAGGCACACAGAATTAAAGATAAAGGTACGTGCCTGTGTACGTCAGACCTTTGACTTTCTAATCCTGCCCAATTGCTGCAGCCAGGATCATAGAGATTATTTTTGTGAGCTATTGCTCAGCAAAAGCAAAACAGATCAACCATGGTTTGTGGAATTAGATCAGCCCTGCCCTGAGGCATAAAGCACAAAATACAAAGCTGCTGGCAAAAATAGAGAGAAATATAACCAGCTTGTCCTCCTTAAATCTAAGTGAGGAAAGTGCATCTGGTGTAGCCATAAAATAAGAAGTGACTTGTTTTAAAAGGAAAAAAACACATCGATTTGTCATTCTGGAGCTATGTTTTTGCAATGCAGAATTGCTGTAGGGATCACAGCAGTTGGGGATAGAGAAAGACTATTAATTGAGTCCATTCCCCTGCACTCACGGACATAATCCCCTGATGCAAATACGTGGTTTATTAAGGTTGCAGTGTACTCGCTATGGGAATCAAACCTCTAATAGCATCATCCCTGTAGCTTTGGAGGAATAATGCTGCTTCTCTTTTAGAGGTGTGCTGTGGATGGTTGTGCACCAGTGCTATACACTGGTAAAAGGAGTAGACTGTGGAAGTGAACACAGAGCTGTAAGAAAGTCCACTTGAAAGAAAACATGAATGTTCAGGTTCTCTGCAGACATTAGGTGCTTTTCAAATAGTCAGTATTTGATGAGAAATCTGAGGTATGTTGGCCTTAGATGTGCTTAAATTCTCCCAGCAGATCTTGAATTTCAGGTCCCATCCTAGTACACTTCAGCCTAGAGGGGAAAGCTGTGTTGAATGCTGCAGCAAGGCTGAAGGACAAGCATGAGAAGAATATAAAAAATTCTTGTGCTATTGGGATCCCCATCAAATACCTAAATAAAAGACCAAAAGAATAGTTCTAGCAGCCCAGACTGAGTTCAGGGAAGAGACCTATAGAGCTGGGGAGCTTTATTGTAGAACATAATCAGTGAAGAGTTTTGCTGAGTTCTCTGTCCTCCTCTCTTCTCTGTGGGATGTGGCTTTTAGTCTACAGCTTAGCTGCTAACAAAGCGGGTTGTGAGTTGGAAACACAATCATGCCGTACAGATGTCTGTGATTGTATCTGACCCAGAATTTCCTTCCTCCTCCCACTACTCCAAGCTTTTGCAGCTGCTGTGACTGCCTCGTGCACTAGTAGACACGATGGTAGGAGCACTAGGATACATAAAGCGATGAGCTTAAGCCACTGTGTTTGTATATGGCAGTGCTCATTGAGGACCTAAGCTCTGAAACCTGGAGATAGCACAATTGCATACATATCTAACTTGCATCACAAGAGTGAGCTTGTAATACATGCCTCATTTTTAACTGAGCTGATATTTTTTATCACAAGAGATTCAGTTCATCCCAATAAAATTAATTCATCCTTCACTTGCCTGCCAGATCCTCAGGGCTGCTTCACTTTTTTTCTGTTGTAGGAGATGATGTCTTCACAAAAGCACACAAAATGCCACTCAGAATGGTATTTTTGTTTACTACCTGTTGCTTTACAAGCTCAGTGTAGCATAGGACAATACAGAAGAGAAGCCCTGAAATGGGGGCTATTGGTTTTCCTAGGATTTTGGTTGAGGTTTCTGGAAGTTGTAACTCTGTGTTTCAGTTTCACTTGCTGCCAGGGTCTGTCATCCACAGAAGAAAGCTCTAACCCTCAGAAAACAGGTCCTGGTGAGGTTATTAAGTTAGTCATTCAAAAATCAGCCCACATTAGTTAGCTAATGATTTTTTTTTAAATAATCAGTCTTCAGTTGAAATCCTGCTGCTAATTGCTCACCCGCATGGTGAGCACACACACTGCTAGAAATTTTGGATCTGAAATAGTATTACTTTGAATCTTTGATGTTCACCTTTTAGAAAGTTAGTTACAGTCATTTTTCCCCTTCCTAAAATAAATGTGAGAGGAAACATCAAATTAATCATAGATATAAAGGCTGCCTGTAGTGAGGTAACTCATTAAGCTTCCTTTTCCCAAGCTCTGTGTTTCTTTCAGAGTTTTAATCTCCATAGGTTTGT
>NW_010285834.1:0-2548 GCF_000690775.1 Eurypyga helias
TTCTATGATTCTATGATCTTAAATTCTCTAAAAATCAATGTGAATCCTTATGAAAAGGAAATATTTTCTTTTCTAAACCACTGATTTCAGCCCTTACTCTCTCACACACCCTCACAAGCACCAACACATGCGTGTTCAAGCATGTGGTTTAAAATTACTAGTGTGCAGTGGGGAGGATGACAACGAAATGGTTTTTGAATGGGTCTTTTAAACTTGTCAGGAGTCAACAGTTACCTAGGGAGCATCGTCTGCTTCATAATGCTGCTTACTGTGATTCTTAATTACCCTCTGTAATTCCTTGGCAAGGTTGCAGTCCCTTGTTCCATGGTTTGGGAATGGTTACAGCTGCAGTCTGTCTCCCTGCAGGAACAGGGAGGAGGGCAGTGACCGTGCTGCTGTACTACAGCCTCCTCGCCATCCTCTGGGATTGCAGCACAAGGCCTCTGCTCACAAGTTCTCTCTGCTCTGGCTGTTTCGGAGCACAGGTCTCCTGTCTTGCTGCAAACAGCACTTTCTTCCCCGTTTGCTGGTTTTATTGCCATTGCCGCTGTCACTGTTTTATCAATACATGACATTCTTTTCACCCTTGATCTATTGTTTCTTCTGATCCTTTCACACACATTTGCTTCCATCCATGTTTCATTCAGATTGATCCTAGTATTTCTCTTGCAAATCTCTGGGGAAAATCTCTAAATGCCTTAGGAAAAGATACACACATTTTTCATGTATTTAGGTCACCGGTTGAAGTATGCCAAATACCTGTAGATGAATTAACAACTTTTTCTCCGGCTCTCCAAAATCTTTTGGATTTGCAATAGCAATTTGCCAGGGACTAGTAAAATATGCAAACTTAATCTTGCTCTTCATATTCACCCTGAAGAATGCAAAATGTGTGTGGTGGGTTTTGTGGTTTTTTTAAAAAGGTAAGAAAAATAACTATTTAGCTATTACTTGAAATTGAAAATTTTGCATCTGGGCAATGGATTCACACAGCTGAAAGGGTTTAATCTGTGAAAGGACACCTTTTAGTTCCTTCATGGAAGAGCTGAAAGTGCTATAGATTTTGTGGCTGCTTTGTTTGTGGAAGCCAAGAGAAAATGCTGGATTGTTTTTGTTTTCTGTCTGTTTGTTTCCATATGGTGTAGAGATACCTGAAACATTTTCACATGCTGACAGTGGATGATTCAGTACAAGAGAGGAGCAATCACACAAATGTGTCATGCAAGCATTGCAAACAACTCTGACACGTTAATTTTTGTAGGAAAACAAAAGGGAAGAAGTAGAAATGTAGAACTGTGGAAGACAACTGCTGAAATACAAATAACACATACCTGATTTTGTAGCAATAGGTGGGTTGACTGTTTAATAAGCAGAGGTCAACAATACAACAACTAATGTCTTGGTTACTTGTGGATTTACTGTCTGCGTCTCAAGAAGAAATGTTGCTTTACAGATGACTGCAGAGAACAGATGCAGGAACCCTGGAAAGCTTTGTTAAGGAAAACACAGCAAGCTGTAGGTGATTTGATACACCCACTTGTTTCATCCCAATCAAACAAGTCACTGCCTGTGTGCAGTCCTTGGTGCAAGCGGTAGGATATGCATATCTGGTTCTTCTCTGTCGTTTCTGATGGCGGCTTCTGTCTTTATAGGTTTAGTTGTATACTACATGTGTCTTAGGTTCATTTGATTTTGACATGCCTGGGGCTAGACCTTTCATGGTAGACCTTATCAGGTTATATATATTCAGCAAGACAATGAAATAACCTTCTAGTTTCAGAAAACTAGAAACTAATTTTAGGCTATGTTGTTCCAGCTTTGTATCAATTTGTTTCATATTGAAAAATCATATTGAAATCAGTTTGGTTTTAAAATGCTAATAGACCTAGAAATTCCACTCTCCAGCTGCATCTATCAGCAAACACAAGTTTAAAATTTTATTCTGCATATGGACGATTGATGCAGGAGTTTGTGTCATCAGAGCATGCTAGTTCAAGGAAACACACGGCAAGGTTTGGGCAGTCTTACGACAGGTTTCAGTGTAGAGCATATTCTGCTGTGCCCAGCAACTTAGAAAGTCCAAATATGGAATGGCTAATTGTAACACTAGGGGAAAAAAGGAGACTTACAGTAAAAATGACAATGTTATCTTTCTTTTCCAGTAGGGCAGTCATCTGGACTCTTGGAAGGTTAAAAGAAAACTTAAAAGTTCTTTCCACACATCAGGGGTGTATTTGGGGTGAATGTTACACAGTTGTACAGCTGGCCTTGCCTTCAGGACTGTTTTGTTGCTAGAGAGTGTCCAGACCTAGAATTTTGAAAACTTTTCATATTAATTTCAGTATTTTGTTGGTTTGTGTAACTGAATCTGGTTCCCTTCAGTCAGTCCTGGGCACTTGCATGTGTCTCTGGATTCTGAGTCATCAATCTTGATTAGATTGATCCGCTAGCCATTGGCCTTGCTGAGGAGATATCAAATGTGGACCAAGATGAATTTCTGGCTTGTTTTAATAAAAAGGAAGTGGTAATGATGCCGAATTTGCCCCAA
>NW_010285835.1:0-2595 GCF_000690775.1 Eurypyga helias
CAGTAAAGTGTAAATTTCTACCTCAGTAGTATCCAATTGAGAGGACAAATTCTGTCTTCGGGAAGTTGTGTGAGGGTATCTGAGTACCGAATAGAAATTCAGCTGGGATGGTTGGTCAAAGCACAACATCACTCACAAGAAGATCCAAGACAAGGAAATCTGACCCAGCTCCCTTCGAAGAGCAGCTGAGCCTGTTTTTCAGAGTCCAGGCTGGTATAGAACCTCTTGAATCAAATCAACTTTGAACTGGAACTATCTGGAGGAAATTCTCCCCAGGCAAAAGGGATGTCAGGAAGAAGGCAAAAAAAATTTCCAAAGGAAGAAAAAAACAAAGTTCCATGCTCCATTTCCAGATGAGTTTTAATTTACTGCTCATGCTATGCTATACACTGCGAGAAGAGACGATCCACGCTGTGTAGCACTAAAGAGTGCCAGTCAAAGAACACAGCAGGTATGTCTAGCAATGAGACATTAAGGATCAACACTTACCTCTCCAACACTGGTTTATGATGGTATCAGAGTTTTATTGCCATAAAAAAAAAACCACCACATTTTTCCCCTTTCTTCTCTGTTGAAATTCAACATACAGATGAACATTTCCACTGAAGTTTCAAAATGCAAGAATATCTTCCATCAGTGAAAAAACACCAGCACCTGAGATCTGATGGAGTCCAAAATACATACAACAGAAAGGAAAAAATATAAGTAATGGAGCAAATATAACCCACCTTTTGTGCATGGAATTCTTTTCCAATGGAAGAACCAGCAATACTGTAAACCATCAAACCGCCGCACACTCGGTTAACATCCCAAAACAGAATTTCAAGCTCATGTAGTCTTCAGGCTGGGGAATCTCACATGAGATGCTAATGTCTTCATAATTACTACCTCAGGCAGTAAAAGAACTAAGAATGAATCAAATTTTCCTACAGTGAGAGTATTAAGAGCACAAAAGAAAGGGAACTTCAACAGTTCAGATTTGAAAAACATTCACTTCTGTAACGCTTACATAACTGTGCAGTTTAGGAGGAAATAAATCTCTCTGCGGTACAGAATATTCAGCAAGGCAAGAAAGTTTAAATAATTCTGCATTTCTAATCTCATGTCTGCCTCTGATGGTTACACAGATGTTCTAAAAATTCGTCGACTGCATCTCCTCTTTTGCACGCACAGAAAAGAGGAAGCAGAACCCTCACTGCCAACTTCTCTTCATATCGGAATCTCTCACAGAGCTCTACCCCGCCGAGTTAGTTTCCTCAGCAAGCAGACTAACCCACGTGGCACACGGACAGATGGCAAAAGCTTAGATCTCAAGAGCTAGTAACGGGTAAACTGGCACAGTTCGAAACCTTGACAGGTCTTTACTCTAGAGATGCCTGGGATGATTATCAGGGATACCCCGCATTGTAACGTCCTACATAAAAATCATAAAAACCGAACTACGGAGAATATTCACTACGATACGAAAGCTGCAAGGAAGACATGAAGCAGTACAGAGCAACCTGGGAATTGGAGGAATCCAATAAAGCAGCCATTCAGTTAACAGCTTGAAGAGGGACATGAGCCTAGCAAGCCCATCAACACAGCAGAGGGTGAGTGCAAGGCAAGGGCACGTGTGAGTAACCAACGCCTCACTCCCACAAGCCTCCGAACTAATACAACATGCTTCAGTAACGTCAATTAGCCCAGAAGAAAGAAGCTGAGATGAATGAATGCAGATTTATTTAAATTTCATGGATTTTAAGATTAAATTCATGAAGTAAATTCTTCAGGTATGAGCAAACTGGGGGCAGGGGAGGGGGGCTGTCACCTGGGACCATTCTGGACTGGACTCAGTCTTGAGCTTGCTCCACCCCATAAAACAGCACCTTGGAGGAGAGTTGAAGGTAAGAAGGGATTCAGCTAAAGAAGCTGAGAAGCATGACAATTTATGCCAGACAGCAGTGCCAGTTATATTTCAAGCTTGCATTAGATTACTTTGAAAATTTGCTTTTGTCGTTGCCTGTTCAATTTTGTAAAGAAGAATTTAATCCTTTGCTTTGCTGAAAGAAAATGTCTGGTTTTCATTTTGAGATCAATGAGGAAGAGAATCTGAACTGAAACTGAACTGAAACCGCTCTGCTTTCCTCAGTGCAGCAAATCCGAGCAGTACCTCACAGAAAACTGAGACATCTGCGACCCAAGACAAGACTGGGGATGATGAATGTTCCTCAGTAAGCAGCAAGAGTGTCAGCTGATACTGTCTTGTCTCCAAGTTACAAGGAGAAATTCCTGAGGCTGAGCATTAATCCATGAAAATGAATAGACTAAGGCACTTGTTGACAGAACAGTAATATCACGATCAAATCGAGAACGGAATTATGCAAACCAACAGCAGTTTTACTTCCCGTGTAATCCATGAAAAGGCTTTGTTGCATGGACAAATTCAAATCAAACGCACCATCAGCTTTATCAGAACCGACTCCAGTGCACACAGAGCTGGAAAAGCGAAGTATCTACACCTTTAGTTGTAGTATGTTTAATTTCCTTACCACCCTTCTTTATGAGACTTTAAAATACATTCAGATAAACAGTTTGCCATTAAAAAAAAAAAAA
>NW_010285836.1:0-2620 GCF_000690775.1 Eurypyga helias
CCTCCTTGCCCTGCCCCGCCCCTCCTTCTGCCGGGCCCGCAGCCCCCTCTCCGCCTCCAGGCCCCTGTCCCTAAGCGGGATCTGCCCGCCCTCTCGGGTTCAGGGCTGGGCGCCGCTCCCATCCCCCGCCCCGTGTGGGGATCCCTCCTGCACCACACTTCTGCGGGATGGTTCTGCCTGGGACCCTTCTGCTCGGCTGCCCCGCCCGCGGGGGTGTTTTCTATCCTCCCGGTAAGGACCTCCCTGTATCCCCAGTGGTGTGAGGGCGGGGAGGTGGAGCTGGGCACCACGGAGGAGGAGAATCAGCGGCAGCATCAGGTCCCGAGGCCCTTAAATTAAAATGGCCACTTGCAGTCACCACCACCATCGAGTTACAGTCTGCCACCCCTGGGCCCTTAGCTTCGAGGAAGATGAGGCTTGCTCCCTAAGTCTTTGCCCCCACTTATGTCGGTGTAGGAGGCTAGAATCCTTTTTAATACATAATAGATTTACATCAATCCAAACTATGGGAGACTGAAGCACCAGCAAAAATGGGGGACTTATTCCACGGAAGCAATGTTATAAATAATGTCTCTTAAGAGAGTAGAGAAGGTATTTTCAGGGCCAGGCACCTTTTAAAAAGATTTCCTGCTTTGATATCTAAGACCAGGAGCATGTCTTCAGGTGGGGCTCGGGGACCTGTAACTGTACATCTTACATAAACGCACTGCTGTAAGTCTTTGTACCTTTGGAGATTTTGTGCATCCAAATTGTGTATCAGTGTTAAAAAGTAATAGGTAGCACCTATTATCTCACGTTTTCTGCAGTCACATTACTTAATTTGGTAAAAAACAGATGCCATCAGGAACATCGTCACATTTTTGGCTGGTATTGAAGTAGCACCTTAAAATCCACATTTGAATCTCGGTTACTCCTTTCATAAATCTGTAATAAAGACCTTCTGTGATTCCTGAGTCTTGGTTAATGGGAAAAACAGAAGAATAAAGCAAATACATGGGAGTTTATTAACAAATGAATGCAGATGTGTGCTACTGTTAACTTGCTATTAAAAATTGCATACCTGACATAGTTTTAGGAATATACAGTTTTATGGATGTCTTTAAATGACTCACAATCTGTTCTATTTTTTTTAAATGGGCATAAAGTAGATTAAATTTAATTGACTGCAGGGTTGAATAGTTAAAGGAGAGAATTCAACTTTGCTTGTCCTCTAGTTATTTCAAGATTAGGTGCTCACAGTATGTTTGTTTTACTTGGCAATTACAGTGAAATTTTAAACTGAGTTATTGTGGAGCATGAAGGAGTTTCTAAATATGATTTACTTTTTCTGATAAATAAACAAATGATATTTAAGTGAATAATAAACTGGCATCCATATGTCTGCAGTGTTGAAGTGGAAATGAATTTTTAAAATTAGTATTTCTTTTATGGTGGAGCTGAGGTGATCTCTAGGCTTACAGACCTGAACAACTCATTTTAAATTTCATTTTGAATTGCAATATAAAAACAGGTAATTCAATAATGCTCAAGTTCAAAACTTATATTCATAGTTAATCCTAAATGTATTCTTGAGAAGATGAAGAAACTGATCAAAAGAAGCTTTTTTCCTTTGCTGTCACAAGTGCAAGGTGCTATTTCATTTGTTACCAGTGAAAGACTCTAGATCCCATAAATGTTTTTTATATTTACCACATCTGAAAGTGAAGGGACACAGCAATCGGTATTAAAGCAGTCCTTTCATTAGAATTAATTTCATATTTTGAGCAGATAACTCAGAAGTCACTTAAAATGTCTAAAAGGGAGCTCACCTTCATGAAGCAGACTTGCCAGGTCCTTAGTAGCTTGTTTACAGAGTGCTACAAAATGTATACTCCAGTATATTTTGAGAAAAAGATGGTGTTGGCAGAAGAAGACAGAAGACTTGTTGCAATATTAGATCTTTTACTAAGGTTGTTAATGGTATTTGAAGTAACAGTTTACAGAAAAATAAAATTATTTCATTCTTAGAAACCAGAATAATAGATAAACAAATGCATCTTTGCCTGCATAGTTAATACACGGGTGAGCATCATAAATATACACCCAAAAAAAAAAATTTCTAGCCACAGGACTAATACATGGATTTTTAAAAAGTTGTATAAAACAACAAGTTTTGAACCAAGACCTTGTTTCTTTGATATATGCTATTTAGAAGCCCTAGTACTGTAGTTTTTATAGCAAATAACACAAATATTCATAGTAAACACATTATTAGTCACATTTTTGGGGGTTCTTGACAAAATGACTGTTAAAAATTCTGATGTATTGGGAGAATTTTAGCCTGCAGCTTTAAAGGAATGTCAGTCAGTGCTTCCTAATGATACCATACAGAATCCTGTTGATTTCAGCACTTACTTCAGCTAAATGCAAAAAATCTGTGGAGTTCTTCTTAGGATGCATGCCTTTCATGGAATATCTCAAAAGCAGGAAAAATCTTCAGCTGAAGGCATGCAGAAAAAACCACCCTGAACCCAAAAAACGAACTTTGCATCAGAAAGAAGAGTCTCTAGACAGTTTCTGATAAATAATTTCAAAGAATAGAATGTTTTAGATGGGAAGGACCTACAGTGATCATCTGGTC
>NW_010285837.1:0-2475 GCF_000690775.1 Eurypyga helias
ATTCTATGGTTCCATGATTCTATGATTTTTATTTATATTAATATAAGGTTATGGTGATGCTGTTTAATAAGATAAATTAGAACACTGCAATAAACCAGAAAACATAAATTTCAAAAGAAATAAGCTGCAATATGATCTTTCTTGAATTAATTTGCACATTTTTCTTTGATGTTAATCATCATATTTCAATGACATAAAACCAGCTCTATCGTGTACTGTTTTTTTGCTGGGAAAATGCTGCTTTGAAAATTCTCCAATGAATTTAAGCTTGTGTTTTGCTGACAAAGTAGGTAATCAGCTAACAGATTCAGTATTTTGTCTTCCTGTTGCTCAGCATCTTATGCAACACCACTCTGTTATCTGTTACCTGTTGTTAATTACTCAGCCTTTTCTCAGGTCTGGTTATTTGTTGAATGACTGTGATTTGATTAGTTGTGTGATTTGATAAGTTGTGTGATGTGATGGTGTGCACCAAGAAGTAACCAAAAACCACTCTAAAAGAATTTCCTCACTTGCCTATTTATTGGATTAAAACCCTTGGCTTTTCTTCTGGCTGCAACTTTTGATATCAGTCTTTTTCTTCTTTCCTTGCAAGGTATCAGAAGAAGCCTCAGTATTCCTTTTCTGGGACCTGTCACTTGGAAATTTTCCAAAGTAATTCCTCCCAAATACCATGAACAATTGTGCCATCAATTCCCACGGCTCTCCTTTTGCGTTTCTCCTTGTTGCCCCCCTACATATCATTGTAGTTCCCTGCCACAGCTGATAATATTCTAACATATGTATGATTTGGGGAACATTGTTTATTAGTTAAGACTGTTGTGAAATTCACAATTTAGGAGCCAGAATCATCCCATTTTTCTGTTTTCACATGTGGAAAATCTCTGGGGTTGCTTCTTATCAGATCAGGTAGTTCCTGACCACTGGTTTTATTTACTCTGGTATGTTACTGAACACATGACAGATGGAAATGTACATTGTCATGTAGCAGGGTTTGCCTTGTGCAGTGGGGTGAAGCTACATACCCACAATATTTTGTTTACTACAGTCCCTCTGTGTTAAGGTATAACCTCTCATATATGACTCTTCTGATACTGATGTTGAGCCTCTGAAAATGGACAATGTATTTCTGCTGTAAATTGCATATTTGTGCTGGAACCCTACTGCCTAGGAAACTTTTCACTGAGAAGAAGCAGTAATTTTCATTTCCAGTCCCAGGTACTTGTTGATCTGTGGAGAACATTATGACTAAGTGTCAATTTTGTTTTGTGACTAAAAGCTTTTGTTGTGGTGTCCTTTTACTTTTCCTCATTGATTCACTTTGCCTGTTAGTTTCCAGGGTGACAGATATAGAAAAAAGTTAATGTGCTGATAGCTTTTTCTTTTTCTTTCCCTTTTTTATTAGACCTTAATTTTCAACTTCTACTGAAATTTCAAGTGGCTGTTCAGGCATGAGAGTGGACTCACACGCACACGCAAACACACAGACAAACAGGGTCTCTAAAATGGGAGGGGAAAACTGACAACTTAGCTGATGTAGATGTGCAGATCATTGGATATGCAGATCACAGAAGAAAGTCATTCTGCTTAGCTCTAATTCCATCAGGATCATTTATGTTTTGAAGGACAGGAAAGAATGAGTTGGAGATCAAAATCATCAGCCTTATTTAGCTTCATCCAAGATTTATGGAAGCTGCTTTCAAGGGCAACTAAAACCAGCCACAGAATTCATATCCATATCGCTTTCTTTCTTCTCTTTCAATATTTTATAAATGTTACAGGCAAAGTCAACCTTTGGAGACATTAAAATTAAACATTCTTTTCCCTCCTGGTCTCCCTGAAACTTCTGAGAGATCTGTGTTTAGCATTTTCCTTGACATTACCATGGACATGTTGGCTTTTTTTTTTTGTAGTCCTGAAGTTTTACATATATTTTCTTGCCTCTTTACCAAACATGGTTGTGGTGCTTGGGTTTTTCCACTGTTAGATATTGAAAAAGATGATGTTTTGGTTTAGATTTTTCATAATACAGTACCCATTTCTACTGGCTTTTCAGTCAAATTTATTTTTTAAGCAAATATTTTAGTCATATCTGCAGATAGAAGAAGAGATGTAGCCAGTTTAAACACAGGATTGCAACACTGAAATATCCCAGTTGTTCTTTGTATGCATAAGAAAGAAAATGCTTTTTCTGTGGTGTTTCTGTAAGTAAATCGGGTTCATAGCTTTGTTTTAGATTCTTTGATTAAATTTGACAGCAAGAAATATGTCTCCCGTTCATATGATAAAAGAGAACAATACATGTGTGGCTGATTCAGTGACTCCCAAATTATCCTGAAGATCAGGAACCTTGGGTAAGAACTGATAAGGCAAATTAGTTTTCTGCTTCTAAGTTGCTCCATACTTTTTTGTTTATTTGTACCAGTTCTTCTGAAATTCTGAAGTTAGGTGTCTTAGAATCATAGAATCATGGAA
>NW_010285838.1:0-2629 GCF_000690775.1 Eurypyga helias
CTATTGCAGGCACTGGCATCAGACTCACAAGGGTGGGATGGATTGAGGTTCTCTCCCTTGACAACTCTAGTTTAAAGCTCTCTTCACAAGCTTGACAAGCCTATGGCTGAAGATGCTCCTCCCTTCTCTGATAAATGGACTCATGAGGTACAGAAAATAATTTTTGTATCTTAGGATAAACGGAACAGTAAATGGAATGAATACAAAATGATACTGTCCATTTGTCATTATCTAATTAAATAGGAACAACCACGCAAATCGCTCCCCCAAAACACACATTAAAACCCCACAACAAAACCCACGCACAGAACATAAAACAAACACATGCAGAATATTTAGAAAGCATGGAAGCACAAGAGCAGAAAGCATCAGCAGGAGTTTGTCCTCAATTCTTACAGGCCCTGTGCCGCAGGATATTTCATGACATTTCTAGAAGCTTTCCAATATATTTAGGCCTGCAACAGGATTTCACATTTGAACTATTTGTGTGGGCCATGTTAGTCCAGCTTCATGAAGAATCTCAGTCTGTCTGGCCAGCCGGGGTGGTGTAGTAAATTGTGCCTGTGCCCTTGAGTAGAAATGTCTGTGACAATAACCATTGAGAGCCCTGGAAGATCAGGGCTTTGGTTCCCTTTGCCCCGTGTCTCCTGTATATTCTTCATCGTCTGAAGAAAGAGGCATAGCAGGTGTTGAACACACTCATACATGTGAATAGCTCCACATGTCCTCTCTTAACATGTTTCTGCATGTTGTAATCCAAACCATGCATTCCGGACTTTCCAGATGACTAGCAGTCACTTTCCAAAGGGCTAAAAAGTCCAAGCTGAATCAAAGAAATTTCCAATTTAAGTTTCACTGAATATCTTTTTTTTTTCCAAAAGGTATGAAGCCATACTGCATTGAATAGGTACAAGAACATTTAGCAATCGGCTCACACTTCTACCTTGCTACTGGTCAAGTAATAGAACCTGCTAGGGTAGAGGGTCACTGTAGGTACTAGTCACCCCAGGAATGTTTCTTTCTGTTTATCTGGAGGGATTTTGTGGGGACAGGGGACTGTGTTCAAGCACCTCAGGCTGGTATCTCAGGAGGGTTGACTCTGACCTCAGTAGCTTTAAAGTGAGGATGGTGCCGTGTTAATATGCTAGATTATCTCTCATGCTCTCTGCCTGGAGATTTATTTAAAATATCTGAGATGTTATTTGGAAAGGCTGATGTGGCAGTATGGTAATATTTTATAAAATACTAGATACTTAGAGCTACAAAAATTTCTGCGAAGTGTAACACTAAGAAGTTCAGCCTAGTTTTGGGGACCCGGCAGAGTGATTTGCACTGGAAGAGAAAATCAGTGGTGTAAGCCATGGTCTCCTCTGCATGGTCTTGCATTTTTTTTATAGATAATATACGCATGCCCAACTTTCCCAGAAGGTCGTAGGAAGACAGAGTGAGAATTTTGCTTATCCAGCCTTCCTTGGTCTTCCACAGTATCACATTCTCTAAGTTCTGCCTATGTTCTGCCTCTGCTTTGACATATTTCTGCCCCAAAACTCACAGCATGGCAGGGCAATGTCCTAATTCCTGTACTTACAGACATTAGTCAGACTTGCTTGCACAGTTCAGTACTTTGTGTGAGGGTTTCTATTATTCCTAGTCTTTTCTATGCTCTAAATTTTGTGAGGTGGGCATGGTCCTTCAGCCAGGACTGTATGGTTATACAGATATAACTATGGTTATATCTAGAATAACAAATAGGAATGGCAAGAAGTTGACTTTCAAAAAGGGCTTGAGAGAAAGGATATTTGACACAAGGAAGCATAACTGAAACACGCACTCTGTGAACTCCCATGAACCAAAAGATGCCCAGCAATGAGTCAGCTCTTGCAGGATGATAAATGCAGAAGTTAAAAACTTTAAAGAAAAAAATAAGAGCAGGGGAGGAAACATATCCATTTTCACATTCCTACACAGAAATAGGACATGCCTTTCATGAAAAGAACAAATACAAAAGCTTACAGTTGGTAAATAAATAGCAATAAATACTTATGAGACATTAACTAAGCATGAGAGGTAAGTTTGCATCTTGTTCTAAAGAGGCAAGTGGGCCCAAGGAAATCAACCCTTGAGCTGCTCCAAAGGCAAAACCTCTGGCAGATAATAACCTGAACCTTCTGCTATCTGCTAAAATAAAGAATGGGACTAGACCTTAAACTGAATACAACCAGTGAAACTATAACTGATTAGATACTACTGGAACTATCTGACAGTATGTCTTCTAAATCTCTCAGATGTGGAGGAAAACAACACAAAGAAAATTACAAAAAAAATAAGCCGTACAAACATATTTTTTCCAGCATTATACCAACATATGTCTCTGGAAGCTGCTCACTCTTCCTCAAATACTAAAGATGTGGGGATGAACATGAAAGTCAGTATGTTACAGCATGGGAACAAGGTTTCAGATGAAGTCTCACAGATTTACAGGATGGCTTAGGCTGACAGGGACTTCCTGAGATCACAGAGTCTGACCACCCTGCTCAAGGAAGGTCACATAGAGCAGGTTGGTCCTGACCGTGTCCAGTAGAGTTTTGAATATCTCTGTGAATAGAGACTCCACAACCTCTCTGAACAA
>NW_010285839.1:0-2617 GCF_000690775.1 Eurypyga helias
TCCTGGCTGAACCCAGCACAATACTAAAAAAAATATTTAAAGCAAAACTACTTCAGGAGGTATTTTCACCAGCTTTCTTAACGTATTTACAAATAGCTATTTGTAGTATAATTGAGTTTTAGGTAGGAGTCTGATTTAAAATATGATAAAAAATATGGTCTCTGTCCAGTTGGGCGTATACTTCATTAGACTCGTAGGCATGTTGGTTGGAAGGCACCTCCGGAGGTCATCTAGTCTAACCTCCTGCCCAAGCAGCACCCCTGCCCACACTACAGCTGCTCTAGGGAAAATGTTGTTCCTGATGTCCAGCTGGATCTCCCAGGCTGCAGCCTGTGGCTATTGCCCACTCTTATATCATGTGCCAGTACAGTCTTCTTTGTAGCTCTTTTTTAAGTACTGTCATGTTGTCGCTCAGCCTGCTCTTCTTCAACCGGACAATCCCAGCTCCCTCAACCCCTCCGTGCTGGGCTGTGTGTTCGAGGCTGCTTACCAACCTGGTAACTGGATTTTTGCTGGAGACCCAAAGCTAGATAGAGTATTCCAGATGCAGTGCCAAATAGAAGAGAATAATATCTTCCCTCTTATAGTCTAATTACATCTAATTACATTACAGGCTAATTGCATCATGTCATACTGTTTGAGAAATGTTTGAGAAATATGGTAAGATATTTTCTAAAATAATGCTGTTCTTACAAGTTCCACGAAAAAAAGGGGTATGCTTTCAGGAAGTTTTGCCAGCATAAACAGTACTACGCAGATCGGAGAAACCAATGCGTGAGTCGTCTTTGTTGTAATCATAAAAAAACGACTTTAAGATGCAAGGCTTGTTTTCCTCAAACTTAAGCTGAAGTTCACACTTGATTAAGTTGCAGAAGGAAGACAACATGGAAGGTGATTGCAGGCTACTTTCACCTTTACTTCCTGGCTGCGGACTCGCAAGACGAGTATCCGCAACATACACGTTTCTTGCATTGCTGTTTGCAGGGAGGGCAGCGCAGGGGAGATATGTGATACCTCTGCCTACAGAATGCCTTCCATCTCTTCCAAGAGACATGTTGGGAGTCTCCATAAAGGTATTGAAGATGATATGAGGGATTTGCTTCACTGCTACTTTTAACATTCATTTTTAGTTGTCCAGTCGAATGGTAAAACTATTTTAAAATTGTATTTTTAAAGCAGACATAATTAGTTACTCAAAAAACAGTAACTGCAGAACCCATCTTAATTCCATACAGTACACATTTTAAGGATATTAAAAAAGACCAGTAGATGCATCCTATCATGAACTTCGTCTGTAAGTCACGTGTAAACTTCTATGTATAAATTGTATGTGAGCAGAATCTCTCCCACAACTACTTCTAACCTCTTGACTTTCTTTGTAGTCCTTTGTCCAGTTTGACATTGGCAACAGTTCTCGTCTTAATAAAAATGTGGAAACATATTTCCTGTTTTGCTTCCTTTTTTTTTTTTTCTAGTTCAACTTTAAAGGACATTGGTTTCTCTTAGAAAAGTATTGATTGTGAGCAACCAGATCAGAACTGAAATTTAATTGAAATACAACTTGGCATGAAGAGGCAGGGTCAAATCTGCTTGTGATTACAAAGCATTTTAGGACTCGGTGTCCAAAATGCTTAATTTTTTTTAATGTTATAAGAAGAAGGGTCCTGATAAGAGCACTTTTTCATGTAATGTAACTTGAGTAAAAACGAAGAGGTTCCTATCCCAGAAATCTTGTTCTCTTGGTACAAGGTGTATGAGGAAGAAAAGCAGAAGCAATTAGCGTAAGAAAAAATAGTTAAACAGATTGACAAGTGCATAAGAATTTGGGGGTGTCCTGTTGGGAAAGATTTAAAGGAATTATTTGAAAGAGTACATTGTTGTGCATAGATGTTTTTCTGTAACCTAATGCATGGATATATGAAGGTTTTTTTTTAGGAAATATGACAATTGGGCATTAAAAAGCTGCTCTTGTTGACAAGAGGAAGCAAGACAATGCATTAACTGTATATTGAATTATTTGGGGAGTTATACACTGTAACAGCACTAAAGGGGGAACCCCCAGCCCCCTATTTTATACAGTGAATAAGGTAACATGAGTAACAGAACAGGAGCTAGCCATAATAATGAAAAAGTAACTAAATAAAAACATTCTGGATGACAGGAGGGTGGAAGGAGAAATTGTATTTTAGACTTCCTCCCATACACCGCTGGATTCAGAACAAAAAGTAAAAAATTCCATTATTACAGGGAAAAAGCTCCTCCTCTATACCATAGGAAACATAATTTCCTGGAAGACAAAAAGTGGATTTTTTACATTACTGAAATTTTTTTTATCTGACTATGTGATACTGTGCCAGTGACAGAAATGACAGAAAAAATTTCCTAGAGACAGAGGAAGCTGGGCACAGTTTGCTGCAACTCAGTTGCTGAGTTGGACAAGTCTGGGCTGTGAAGAAAGGACCTACCTCCATTTGCTGTTGTGAGAAGAATAAAATTAAAGCAGATACAGAAGTTGTCTCTCTCAGCGATCTTGATAATTTCCGGTGCTTGAGGGCATCTGTGTCAGGCTATGATTTCCTTCCAGAATGTAAATCTACAATCATAGAATCATAGAATC
>NW_010285840.1:0-2540 GCF_000690775.1 Eurypyga helias
AACCCAAACTATTCTGTGATTATGTGATCTTATGATAATTAGATCCCCACTTATTTCACTGTTGAATTTTTCCTTCTTTTTTCTAGGAATGTCTCTTCTGTTCCTTCATGTTGTGTAATCTACTATGGGCAACACATTAACACATACTTCACAAATCAAAGTGTCTGCTTCAAAGTTTTCCTGTTCTTAAGGCAAGAGACTTTTTACTGTCTAGAAATGGCATCCTTGGGGCAGAATATATATTTTGAATTTTTTTGTGTACATGTGGCAAGTGGTTTTCTGATGGCTTAATATGGGGGGGGAAAACTTGTGAACATCTTCATACAACACAACAATATCCTTGTACCATTAGACCAATCTGTGCACTGCAATCTCAAATACACAATTATGTAATAGACCTATGAAATGTTAAATTTAGTCGCTATTTATACAATGCATCATGTTCCTCTTCATGCTGACCTCCTGATGCTACCTGATGCACCAAAGTTTTCCTACAGGTACGATTTCCCCTCTTAATAGGAGGAAGAACATGTTGTGCTACTAAAAGATCCTCAGAAAATACGCCTAGAGGTTTTTTTAAAATGAACATATGTTGGCTTTCATATGTATTTTGTTGGTTTTAATAACTTAGACCACAGTTTTAAAATAATGCTTCTAGACATGGACAGCAGGTACAAAAGGTACCTATATTTTGTCTCATTCATATCGCTAAATTGTCCCTTATGCTGTTCTGTCGTGTCAGAAGTAGTTCTTCAATTAAATTTTTCTCAGTGAATGCTTGGGATCTATTTCAAGACTTGTCCTTTGTGGTGTAGAGGAGGAGAGATAAACCTCCTAGTGAGTAGGAAGTCAACATGCTGTTGACTTTAGCTCTCTTTTCAGTCTTGGCTGTAAAATAATTTTCTTCTGCTTTATTTACATTGACTATCATAATCTTTGGGGACACATATAAAAGTAATACCTGGCCTATCTCCATGCTGTACAGGTGGTTGCACTATGATACATACAAACCACACTGGAAGTCAACGTGGTCCCTTCTGGTTTTGTAATTTTAGTGGAGAGTTGTAGAAAATGTTCTGGTTTTTGAAGATTTTCTAAAAGATCAAGAATGTTATAGTAGCTTTAGAATGTTTTATAAGGGCCAGAAATATACTTTATAAACTTAATTTATGCAGTTCATGCAATATTATGCAGTTAAATTATATGGGATATAATTTATAGCTACAAATATAAGTCATGACAAACAAAGCAGAATAAGATGAATGTACCACTCAAATACCTGTAACACAGTCGAGATTTTGTGTTATGGTAGGTAAAGTGATCAGCAGTGATTATAATAAAATCAGTGTCAGTGCAGTCACAGAAATAAGGATAGCCTGAACAGGAAACACTGCTGAGTGAAGAGATGTCTAGAAGTGCAATCTAATGTTTCTCAGTTTGCTGTTAAGTAAGTAGAATGAGAGTTCTCAGAGCTATTAGCTTTGTTATTAGCTTTCCTTCAGAACTAACTAACTCAGGCTTGAGTATAGAAATACTTGTAAGTACTTGATTCCAATTAGAAATAGTGGTTGAATAAGTAACACATCAGCATCTGGATGAGCATTATCATAGCATTAGCAATAATTTGTCAGGCAAAGGTGAGATTGCAGCAGGTTGTCAGCAGGGACTTTTGGAAATGTAATTGTCACTGTTGGTTCCTGAAAGTGTTTATGAAGATTAAGGACTTATTGTCATGTTCTTAAAAAAAACCCAGCCTTTTGAGAAAATCAGTTACTAATTATTTCAATAATATGCCATATTCTGTTGTTAGCTGATCTCAACAATAACTTCATAAGTTAAAAATGACAGGTATTTTAAACGTTTTCATAATAAAAAAGTCCAAATTAACAGAAGCCTTAAAAGCCATATGCTTTGAAATTTAACTGCTCTATTGAGTATGAAATCTGTGTGGATATGTCATGATCACAAGAAACTTGCATTTTTATTTGGTAGGCTGATTAAATCCTCCATGTCACCCACTGAAACAAGACTGAAGAATGACACTAGGGTTTTACCTTTATTTTACTATTGCTTTCAATTAAGACTCTCTTTGTATAAAACATTTTACACGATACCTTCAGATAGCATAAATCACAGTGCTAGACCATCACGAGAATGTAATATTGTTACTTGAAGCTCCTGTCCACTTCCTGACACACATGTACAAAAAGGCGGAAAGTCTGAATGCCATCGCATGGCCTAAAAACACCAATTCCACAGTGCAGTGGTGGTATCTGTAGGGGAGTTTTCTGTGGTGACGTCAGGACTACAGTTTCTGTGGTGGTTGGTGGCCCGTAATAAGGCAGTGCATTGCCATTACTTGGAGTCCAGCTTGTAGTCTGTTGTATCAAAGCTGTCTGATGGATAATATGGCTTTCCTTCTCTGATTTTGGTGGTTTTTTGGGGGTTTTCTTGGTTTTCCTCATTGCCACAGCAGTGTTTTGCCATTCACAAGTGTATTTCCCCAGAGGTGCTAGGGGCTCAGCTGTGCCCTGTGGTGG
>NW_010285841.1:0-2641 GCF_000690775.1 Eurypyga helias
ACCCAAACCATTCTATGGTTCTGTTGTGGATGAACAAGATTTAGGACAGGGTGTAGGCAGGGGTAGTTTGGACTAGGTGAAGCTCAGAAATTGCCTTTTGGTAGGAACTTTAGGTCAGTCTGAAGTGAACTTTGCCTCCAAAACTCTTGTATAGGCAGATCTGTCACACTGGCCTATGTCTTTTCCAGTCATTCTAGTTGAAGTAAAAGATGACAGATACCAAGTTTTGTTGAGGTGGAAATGGGTGAGTGAAAACAAATACTTACCTCACTATTCCATTGAGGTCAAGAGAGTGAAATTAACCTTTCTCCAGGGAACTTCATTAGAAGAAAAGCCCAAAGGAAGATGCTGAGAATGAAGCTTCAGTCAAGGGCGTGTGAATAAAAGGATGAAACTAAGGTAAGAGTCATTGCTAAATAGATGTTCACGGAACAATGGAAGGTCCAGAACGCCACTATAGCCTGGAGGAGGTTGTACTGGTAAACTGGGGAATGATTGGTTCCACAGAAATAACTCTTCTTTGGACCTTTTTGTTGTTAAGCTCCACGTTTTAATCTCCGAAGAGCACATTAGTTTGGTAAGACATCAGGTGTTTGCCCCTGCTGCGAGCTCCAGAGTTCCCTTCTAGCCTCGGCTCTTCTGTAATCCCAGGAAGACATGCAGGTTTGTCGTCACTGTTTCTAGCCCTGGATGTATTTTAAGTATAATTCAGAAAAGACTCTTAGTTATCCCTAAGTGATATGTTGTCTTTATTTATTTGACCCTAAAGCCTCTTCCTGCCACTTTCTGTGATGATTAACTCATAAAAACTGTTTATATGTGAGATCTAGCTTATTTTTTTCTCCTTCAGTCTTCTGTCATCTGCAAAAAACGTCAGTTTATTTTTTAACATCAGGTATCTGGAAAAACATTAAATATTATGAAATCTGCAGGTGTCCGCCAGAAATGTGCTTACAAAATTAGTCTCAAGAAGTAACTCAGCAGGGAAATCACCTTTAAGCCTGTTACCATGTTCTTTCATTGCTCTAGTTATAAACCAGAGTGTTGTGGACTGCTAAATCAGGTCTCTTACATAAATCTTTTTTTTTTTCCTTTGACCCTATTACTCTTATGATCCAGATTTTCAACCTAATGCTAAATTAGTTTAAGACCTCTATTCAGTATATCCATGACTGATACTAATTATCTTAACTGTATTTTAATTTTCTTACCAAGTTCTATATTATAGTTACTTGAATTGTCACTTTTTTTTTTTTTGTAGTGGTGCAATGTTAGCTTTCTCCTAATTTTTCCAATACTTTCCAGTGTTTTAAGATTCACTGAAATAAAAATTAATGGTCCATAGTATGGCTTATTTGACTTCCTAAATTCTTGGATGTTGTTTATCTGATCTGCTGCTTTAAAAATGTTCAGCTTTAGTAGATGTTAACATCTCTCTTCAGATACTGTTGGATTGCAAAGTGTTTTCGCCATGTGACTACATAATCTAGATATCCTTTAAGAAAAGTGGCAGCATACTTATGGAACACTTTTCTTTCTGTTTTTTGTGTTCTTACCGATAAGGGCATTTCTAGCTAGTAAGGGTCCAGTAACTTAGTTTTTTGTTTTGCTGTTTTGTATTTTTGGAACAAACTTCTATTACCCTCAGTTGAGCTATCTACATGGACTTTCCTACCCCCTGTGTTTATCTGCTTTTCTTATCAATCTCTTAGAGTTGATGACCTCAGGGTTTAATAGCCACTATTAAGAGAAGTCTTCCATTATGCCACTGGAGCCGGCTGCTTGTAGCTCCCCTCTCTGGCTGTGCTTTAGCGAACAGCTGAACTGGTCTGATGATGTGCTGCTGCCAAAAGGGACAGACCTCATTCCCTACCCCTTTTCTGTTCTTAGGCTGGGAATGCCTGTGCCCGGCATTTTCCAAGCCCTGCTGCAAGGCTTAACTTAGCATAAAGTTGAACTTCTTAATTTTTTTTCCTGGGTTTGGTGTATGTCTGGTTGGTGAGTGGAAAGTTGACTCATAGATGTGATGCATGATGCCAGAGGTGGTACAAGGTGTGGTGGGTGAAGACAGAGCGCATGGCCTATGTCTGTTGGCAGTATTAAGCTGTTCAACTGGCCTGTCGTGAAGCTGTCGCCTAAGCCAGTTTGGTTGGCTTTAATTAGTGTAGGCATCTCAATCATGGGATTAGTGCCTTACGAGCATCTAGAAAATCTAAAAGTTGACCTCTGGAAGTACCACTTGCCCACACTGTTTGAAACTGATACAAACAACGGATGCAATCAAGTAATGGTGACTCGGCTGTCACTAACATTTGATTGTGCAATCCAGACAGGCAGCTTAAGATGAGATTCTTTGGTGACTGCATCACAGAGTGCTTCATTTATGTTTCTTTCCACAACTTCTATGCTCCAGCCTCAGTTTTGAGCTCAGTTTGGGGCACTATAAGTGAGTTGCCCTTAGTCTGCTCACAGCCAGAAAGTGTCGGGGCTTCTGCAGAGTGTAGGACCTTCCTACAGGAAAGCGGCTGCTGTACAAAATTACCAGAGCACGGAATTTAGCTCAGGAAAGTCGCAGGCCAAAGGGAATCTCCAAGGTCAGATATGGCTGACAGCAGATCACCGACGGACCGCTCGGTGGATA
>NW_010285842.1:0-2645 GCF_000690775.1 Eurypyga helias
CTTGGTGAAGCCGTGCTGGCTGTGAAACTATGCACAGCAGTGAAACTATGCACTGTCCCTTTTTTGCCAATTAGATTTCCCTCCTGTTTGCAACGCAAGATTCAGGCAACAAACCAGAAACCCAAAGAGAAAATCTATGGAGAATGTTTCACAAAGATATTCTTAAAATTGTTTACTGAAGCCCTTGGCAATCATTTGAAAGATAACAGGTACATTGAAAGGAAATTAGGATCTGCTTGTGATGGGGCACGCAGGCTGGTATGTATGTGTTTCTGTACACAAGCAGCAGCGTACCTAATGCTAACTCACATGGAACACAGCTATAGCTCTCTACTAGAGCTTCTTCCCTCAGTCTCCACATCAAGGAATATTCTACCCATCCATACCAGTGTTGCTTTTTATAGCTACGAGCTTTATATAAACACAATTTTTTGCCCTTTATCCATGTCTCAATCAAGAATCACTCCAGATTGTCCTCTTCACATATCACACCTTTTCTCACCCAATATACATTTTGAGGTGGGTGCAGGCCATGAACGTCTGCCTTAAAAGTAAATAAAATTTAATTGTTTTTGGAACAGCCCTTTCCACCTAGGTGTCTTCAGTTTAGTAACTGAATTTCAGTGCATTTCAATATGTACCCCTACAGCTGGATGACGTGGCTGCCAGAGGAGCAGAAAATTTGGCAAGTATGACGGGGTTTTTTTTGGCCTCCAATATTTGGAGATGCAAGGACTAATAACACAACGCCCTCTCCTGATGTTTGAAATATCACTTGAACACATTCCTGGGACATAGGCTATGAAAAGATGGATCAGTGGTTTTCAAATAAACGTACTGCTGCAAACATTAAGTAAGAGTCTTGTGCCTTACTGAAGCAGTCCTATGGGAGACTACTTAATCTAAGTACTTGAGAGCTCCTGGAGACTAGCCAGTGCCTATTCCTTAAAATCTGGATATTCACCCCCTGCTCTGCATACCATGAAGACGTGAAGATCATGAAGAGCCTGGGTCCAGTAGGTAGATCCAGTCATTAACTGCAGTCCTCTTGTTCATCCTTCAGGCTTAGGTGTTGGAAAAGGGAATGGCTGTGAACTTCAGGCCGCTCGTGTAGCTTGTATTGGCCGAAGAGCGCTGCGCAAAGACGTTCAGTGACTTGTGAAAAATGTATCAGCCTCTGTTTGTTTCCTAGAGACAAAACCATACTTCACTGTAAAACACTAAACTGCTAATAGCACTAATTGCCAGCTCTATTGGCAATCTGTCAACATGTCAAGAATTAAAGAAACATTCTGTGCTGGGTTCTGAGCTTGGTAACGTCGCTGTAAATTGCATTGAAGCATAACACTGTGCTTATAACAGATCTGAAAATCCGTGCATTTGCTTGAAACTGCTATCATGTGTGTTGTTTTTTTATCATTATGGCCTTTAATCACAAGAATGCCTGGGCCGCACTGATTTGATGAAACTTGCACTTTCTCTGCAGTTGTTATGTAGGTAAATACTGTGGTTTAAGTGCTAAAATGCACATAGTTGAAAACTAATTATCCATAGGGTTTGCCAAGAAAAGCTTGGCAAGCACTCTAATGCCACAAAGCTGGAAAGTTATAAAGCATCTTTATTTTCTGAAATAAGTAGGATTAGATAAAATATGTCAGTCAAAAATACCTTTTCATTTACTTAGGTAAAACCACCTCTTCTTAAAAAAAAATAAAAGAGGAACATTTGCTCCCAAGAAACTCCCACTTCATTTGGAGAACGGTATCAAACAATGTTTGTATTTCTTTATTTCTTCTGCAACTTTTCTCTCAAGGAAATATATTTTAAGAAATAATAAATAGGATAGCACACTGATAGGAAATACTACAAAATATTTAAGGAAAATCAACTCCTAATGTACGCTAAATCAAGAATTGGAATACAAATTACAAAATAATATATAAAATTAAACTAGTGGGTTGTTCACTGCAGTTCTCTCCCCTTCATTTTTATGACTATAATTCAAATATTTTATTAAAAATATTAAGTGGAAATTTGTTTTAAAATCTAGCAGTAATTTCTTAAGATGCAAAATGTAAAACTTCAGACTTTTCACATGAAGAATATCCAGCATTTACTTTTCTGACTTGATAACACTGTTAGAATGGATTCAGAGGTTTGCTAATGCCACATGCAAAACATTTTATATGGATTTTCTTTTCTGTACCTTAACGAAGCTTGTTCTTCATTCTTCTGTAAGATAGTGTTAATTCCTAGGTGACCTTAGCTAAAATAAATATGTTTTGTACTTTGAGAAAGAAAGGGGTCACTTTATCACTATCAAATGCAAAGTGTCCCACGTTTGTTATCAGTGCATGGTGAATGTTTGCCTTAAGATGAACTTAGTATCAGCAACCTTACATATGAGCAAATAAAAAACAGGCAGTGATAAAAATGTGCTGAAAGTGTTTCTTTTGTCAAACACAGTTAAAGTGCACCATGCTTAGTGCGCAGTTGGACTCTGGGACTAGGCAGCGTTACTCCGTTTGCACATCATTCTGGTTTCCCTTACGAAAAGTTTCTTGATTGGGATGAGGGGTTTGGAAATTGCAAAAAGGATAAAACTTGCAAGTTCTGAAGGTAAGCAGAATTAAAAAAAAAAAAAA